>NC_054536.1:1389481-1451981 GCF_017654505.1 Polyodon spathula | reverse complement strand
CATCAGCCAATGAGAGAGCAAGGCTGAGTGACTCTGAATTAACCACAGTGGAAGAGCTAATAAAAGATAACCACTTAAAGCTAGCAGTGACAAATTCCAGTGGAGGACAAGAGCCAAGAAACCGCTGAAGCACAATGGAAAGAGTTCACAAAGGGACAGCCTTTCACAAGGTGGATACACTGCAGGTAAATGAAGATCAAAGGATGTTTAAAATAACAATAACCCTTAATAAAAGGAGATTCAGCCAAAATGACAAACCTTCCCAAGAACTACAGTATTAATTACTACATCAAATGAGTGGCACTCACCAGTTCCAGAACACACGATAACAATAGCCCCGGGCTATATTAAACTAACATGTTGCTCACTTGCACTGGGATTGTACATCCTGTGATCTGAGGTTAAAGTGAGTTCCCTGGCAGAACCATTGCTTTGATTCATTTCAGTCATGTGATGAACATCACTTTACAAAAAAAAACATGTGCTATATTTTTAAACTGCTAGCGCTGGGAATGTCCCTCTTCCCAAACTATGCCTAACAAGACCCATTTGGCAAAGGAGATATTTTAAATGACATCCTACATACAGCAAGTGAGTGATGCAAAACTCTACTTCTTTATGAAGTGAGGCAGCCTTTGTGAATAAGAAATGCTCACCTGTCCAGTAGCAATAACCTGGTTTGAACAATTCAAATTATCCACACAGGTGCACAAACAGAAAGCATACCTGGTCCCATGAGCCATGCGTCTCATACTGTAGCTGCATAGAGGCTTGCAGGCCTCCAGTGCTGTCCTACAGCAGTTTGTACAGTATTATGTATCCTCTGTATGCTTATGCACATTATCCCTCTTGAATAGGTTCTTATGGTCTGCTATCAGTGCCTGTCCTTGCATGCGTCAGCTGGTTCTCCTTTCACTCAAGCTTCATGGTTTATTTCTGTATGGTTTATGCATTTATGGATTTATGGATTCAACCTGATGACTATTTAGGACACTGAGGTAAGCAAGGGCACTGTCTCATGCCAACAATTACAGGGTGGCTTTTTGTATTATCTTCCTACAGATGGTACTCTAGCTTGCATACAATTGCTGATGCCATGGACAAATTCTAGCTATAATAGATCATCTGGGTTCCTTTTCAATTCCTTCTTGACAATCAGTCTGAAGGTTTGCAATGCTTTAAGCTCCAGCAGCTTGCTGTGCTGATTATTATAAACAGCACTGGAGCAGCAGCAGCAGCAGCAGTAAAATAAAACACTAGATACACTGGGGTTTAAAGAATTGACCTTTGGACAAACTGTTCTTTACAGCCATGGTATTGAAGATTCATAGGCAGGCTATATGTACCATATCAATATACGCTATGCACTGCAACATGTATGTGGACAACATTGACAGTACTCTACAGTACTGTGTTCCATTCAGGGGGTTGAAAAGGCAACACTCTCCTTAAAACACTATGGTCCAGTGATTTGGGGCTGCAGCAGCGTTGGGCTCTGTTCCTCATGCTCGGCTTGGCATCCACAGCGACAGACCCCCATTGGAATGTAGTGTTGCAATCAGAGCCTGGCGCGCAGCTCCACAGTCTGAAGCTACAACAGCAAAGGACTTGTTTACGGCTTTGGTGTTTGCATGTATTATTAGAACAACCAGAGCAGGTAGGGTCTCTGACTGGCTCATATCTGAACCTGGAAACCACTATTCTTTATTTCTCTGAGGCTGTTGTGCCCAAACAATAATGACACTGAGAGCATAGCACTTTACTGTAGCAGTAAAACTAATGAAAAACAATAAAGCTATAATGAGGGCTAAATAAAAATGATCATTTCTAGACCTACTTGGACCATTTAAACAATCGCCTGCTTATAAGGGCTGCACCGAGCAACGAGTACAAACAGATATTCGTAACAAGTATGGACATTTTTCCAAGCATGAGTAATTTTGGTATTACTTGTTATTCAGAGAGAATTTCTATTTATTTATTTATTTATTTATTTTTAACAAATGCTCTTAATCATCTCCTGGCTTCAATAGGGTACTGACAGCTGCCAGTCTGTCCATTTTAAATCTAGAGATAGAGAACCAATGGGGATGGGGATAATAATAATAATAATAATAATAATAATAATAATAAATAATAATAATAATAACCCCACCAATATAAATGCATATATTATAGATGCACCTTAATTTAGTTGTATCTCCGCTGTGTTTTATTCTAATTTATACACCCAGACATCCAAGACATATACACACACTTATCGATGAAAAAGTCATTTCATTCACCCTGAAATATTAAACATAAAAAACGGAGTTTTAACATAATGTCGGCCACGCCCCCTGCAGCACCAACCTGTCATTCTCTGCCACTTGCTCATCTTGAGCAGGACGGCCACAGAGCACAAATGGGCCGTATACATACAGTTGATTAACAACATTTAAACTCTATCTACACTTCTTTCTTTTAAATTGCAATTTAAAACTTAATAGCTATTAAATAAAATACTTAATGAGTGCTACAAACCTGCTTCCTTTACTCAAACATTTAACATAAAGTTTTGACAGACACTTGCATTGGTTTAGTGCATATGCCTTTCTTAAAACTTAAAACATAAAACTTTCTTAAACTACCTTGACAATACACATTAATATCTCTCTCTGTGCCAGCCCCCTAGGCAGATCCGCAATTATAAACCCTGTCACACTCCCTGCCAGCCACCCCAGGAGACCCTGTGTGCCCCCAAGGAGAGCTCTGTATAGGACACTGGGACTGTAATGACAGAAGTCAAATAAGCAGCTGCTGTCTACAGCATTGCTTTCCTAATACCCAACTACAATCTCATCATACTGCAGTATGTAATGTACAGAAGCATTCCCCATCACAATAATCCCCCAAATAACTACATAATAATAATAATAATAATAATAATAATAATAATAATAATAATAATAATAATAATAATAATAAATAAACAATTGGGGGGTTTCAATTATGAGTGGCTCCCATTGCAGTATTATTTTAACCCAGCTCTTGATTGCAAAGGATTTAGCTCTCTTAGCTCACATATAATACACCGACAAGGAATGAAGGGTTTATTTCTGAAACTTGCCAACTCCCCCCATTAGCAAAGTGAATTTCGTTAATCTGCCAAAGCTCTATTTAGCCACACTGTTTATCTTTTCATTTCATTTCAACGCTCAGCCACCTGAAACAGCGCTCACTAGCAAAGTCAGCCAAATTAAGTTACAGCCATGGCGCGATCACATGGCCCAAATCATCTCACATGCCAGCCTTCCTGCAATCTAGCATCAAGCAAACGCTTCTGCCTAGCACTCTTACCCCTCGCTCTTAATACACAGTCACTCCAAATACATGAAGTTCCTTCAACCTGAGCTAAAAATAAATAAAACCCACAAAGTTTAAACATAAATGAATATACTTAATAGAGCACTTACCACTAGGTTCCCAATCACCATGACCAGCATGAAGACAATGAGGCACAGGGGCTCCCCTGCGACTTGCATACAATCCCACATGGTTTCAATCCACTCTCCGCACAGCACGCGGAAAACGATAAGGAAGGCATGGAAGAAGTCTGTCATGTGCCACCGAGGCAGCTTGCAGTCCTTATTGATCTTGCAGACACAGTCAGTGTAGCTTTTCCCAAACAGCTGCATTCCCACCACGGCAAAAATGAAGACAATGATGGCCAGGACCAGGGTCAGGTTCCCCAAGGCACCTACAGAGTTCCCGATGATCTTAATCAGCGTGTTCAAGGTCGGCCACGACTTTGCCAGCTTGAAGACCCTTAACTGTGAAAAGGGGGAAGAAGCATGCATATCTTAAACAGAACCCCTGCAGCAAGTTCAAGTGTGGATTCAAATAATATGGGAGGAAGGGCCTTGTGAAGCTCCTGAATTATGAAATACTCTGCCTTCATCTGTCAGGGAAGCTGGGACGCTTACTGTTTTACAAAATAGCTTTTCTATCTTAAACTTCCTATTTTACAATCAAAACTGCATTTTCTTTTTGTCCGTTTTTAAATTACAATTAATTTACATTTTTGTTTTAGACTCTTAATTGTTCTATTTCTAAAAACAAGCTTTTTTACAAATAAAACCACATTTTTAAAATGTCTATTTTATTAAATGATGTAGTAAGCTGTTTTCCATGTAATGGTTTAAAGTGTTCCTTTGCAACATCATGCTTTTCAGGGATGTCCGGACCCCTCATAAGGTGCTGGAAACTTAAATTTTGGCTTGAAGGAACAACCCAGGCTGAAACTCTACTTCCAGCTACCCTGAACATGCCTGACCTCTCTGAGCTTCTGAGACAATCAGAAAGCAGGAATGCCACGTTACCTAGTGAGGAGCAAGAAAAGGGTAAAGGGAAGCAGATTTACTGGGGTATTGGAATTTCTGTTCTAATACAAGACTACTAAGTTTCTGTTGTGGCAATGACAATATACATACAGTATGCTACCTTTGTTCTTCTAAAAAATACAGTAATACAGTAATACAGTACCATGAACTGAGAGAGCAGCTACTGTATGCATGCCAACATTTTTACATCTGCAGCAGCAGAAGTCCATTGAAATGTATGCGAAATCTTTTGAAACAATCATGCTGTGGGGGAATGGGGTTATGTTGCATTTAGAAACTAAAAACATCAGCGGTCGAAGGACTAACCTTCAAAGATTAAGTAATGAAAACAAAAAAAAATGTATTTGTCAAATGTGTCCGGTTTAGCTGTAATCCTATATTTTGTGTTGCTTGATCCTGCAGCTGACTCCTCTCGTCATTGGGTTAGGTAGTGCAGATTATACAAACAGTGGCTCCTGCAAGCTGATATATGCACTGCACTTTTACAAACACGCTTTTTACAAGACATATCAAGCTTCCACAAGCATTACAGGAATCAAACTCCGGCAAATCATTTATTAATTAGTCATTTAGCAAATGCTTTTATCCAGAGCAACTTACAGGGACTAGAGGTGAACTGTGCTGCTGCAGAGTCACTTCCAATAGGATCTTGTTTGTGTGTGTGTCTTATTCGAAGGGTGTAGATGCTATGCTGTAATTGATCTCTTCCAATAGGATCTTGTTTGTGTGTGTGTCTTATTCGAAGGGTGTAGAGGCTATGCTGTATTTGGTCTCTTCCAATAGGATCTTGTTTGTGTGTGTGTCTTATTCGAAGGGTGTAGATGCTATGCTGTATTTGGTCTCTTCCAATAGGATCTTGTTTGTGTGTGTGTCTTATTCGAAGGGTGTAGATGCTATGCTGTATTTGGTCTCTTCCAATAGGATCTTGTTTGTTTGTCTGTCTCATTCGAAGGGCATAGATGCTATGCTGTATTTGGTCTCTTCCAATAGGATCTTGTTTGTGTGTGTGTCTTATTCGAAGGGTGTAGAGGCTATGCTGTATTTGGTCTTTTCCAATAGGATCTTGTTTGTGTGTGTGTCTTATTCGAAGGGTGTAGATGCTATGCTGTATTTGGTCTCTTCCAATAGGATCTTGTTTGTGTGTGTGTCTTATTCGAAGGGTGTAGATGCTATGCTGTATTTGGTCTCTTCCAATAGGATCTTGTTTGTTTGTCTGTCTCATTCGAAGGGCATAGATGCTATGCTGTATTTGGTCTCTTCCAATAGGATCTTGTTTGTGTGTGTGTCTCATTTGAAGGGTGTAGATGCTATGCTGTATTTGGTCTCTTCCAATAGGATCTTGTTTGTGTGTGTGTCTTATTCGAAGGGTGTAGATGCTATGCTGTATTTGGTCTCTTCCAATAGGATCTTGTTTGTGTGTGTGTCTTATTCGAAGGGTGTAGATGCTATGCTGTATTTGGTCTCTTCCAATAGGATCTTGTTTGTGTGTGTGTCTTATTCGAAGGGTGTAGATGCTATGCTGTATTTGGTCTCTTCCAATAGGATCTTGTTTGTTTGTCTGTCTCATTCGAAGGGCATAGATGCTATGCTGTATTTGGTCTCTTCCAATAGGATCTTGTTTGTGTGTGTGTCTTATTCGAAGGGTGTAGAGGCTATGCTGTATTTGGTCTCTTCCAATAGGATCTTGTTTGTGTGTGTGTCTTATTCGAAGGGTGTAGATGCTATGCTGTATTTGGTCTCTTCCAATAGGATCTTGTTTGTGTGTGTGTCTCATTCGAAGGGCATAGATGCTATGCTGTATTTGGTCTCTTCCAATAGGATCTTGTTTGTGTGTGTGTCTTATTCGAAGGGTGTAGAGGCTACGCTGTATTTGGTCTCTTCCAATAGGATCTTGTTTGTGTGTGTGTCTTATTCGAAGGGTGTAGATGCTATGCTGTATTTGGTCTCTTCCAATAGGATCTTGTTTGTGTGTGTGTCTTATTCGAAGGGTGTAGATGCTATGCTGTATTTGGTCTCTTCCAATAGGATCTTGTTTGTGTGTGTGTCTTATTCGAAGGGTGTAGATGCTATGCTGTATTTGGTCTCTTCCAATAGGATCTTGTTTGTTTGTCTGTCTCATTCGAAGGGCATAGATGCTATGCTGTATTTGGTCTCTTCCAATAGGATCTTGTTTGTGTGTGTGTCTTATTCGAAGGGTGTAGAGGCTACGCTGTATTTGGTCTCTTCCAATAGGATCTTGTTTGTGTGTGTGTCTTATTCGAAGGGTGTAGATGCTATGCTGTATTTGGTCTCTTCCAATAGGATCTTATTTGTGTGTGTGTCTTATTCGAAGGGTGTAGATGCTATGCTGTATTTGGTCTCTTCCAATAGGATCTTGTTTGTTTGTCTGTCTCATTCGAAGGGCATAGATGCTATGCTGTATTTGGTCTCTTCCAATAGGATCTTGTTTGTGTGCCTGTCTCGTTCTAAGGGCGAGTACATGCTGTGCTGTAATTGGTCTCTTCCAATAAGACCTTGTTTGTGTGCCTGTCTCATTCTAAGGGCGAGTACATGCTGTGCTGTAATTGGTCTCTTCCAATAAGACCTTGTTTGTGTGTGTGTCTCATTCGAAGGACGAGTACATGCTGTGCTGTAATTGGAAACTAAACAACGCAACACAGGCTTGTTATTTTTGACAGATGTTCTCTCAAAAAAAGTACACCGTTAAGATGTCCATTGTTTGCTCTTTATAGGACTGTGTAGTTTTCGTTGTGTGACTTCTAAAGTAAAGCTATGAATCATGTAGTAAGCTTTATGTTTTCATAATGCTTTGTTAGTTTAATGGAGTGTTTTGTCCCTTACCACAGTACATTTGTACTATAATTTTACAATACAATACACATTTCTACAGCTCCCTTCATCGAAAGGATCCCAAGTGCTTCACACACACACACACACACACACACACTAAACAATTACATTGAAAACAGCCAAATCAAAATTGAATAAATCACAAATTAAAAAAGACACAAATGTGGTTTTAACTGCAAAATTAAATGAATATAAAGATATAGTTTGTATAAATAGAATAATTAAAAGTGACTAAAACAAAAATAATTATACAATTGTAATAAGAAAATAAATTTAAAAAAAAAAAAGGGTTTTGCAGTTTTCCTATGCTAGCCATGCCAAGGGATCACAGTTTACCACGGTTTACCACAGTTTACCTGAGGAGTGAAAGGATTAATCAGAAACAGAATTACCAGTCTGAAAGAGCGCAGCACAGACAGCCCCTCCACATTGGAGAGACCCAGCTCCATCAGACTGAGGCAGACGATGATGCTGTCAAAGATGTTCCAGCCCTGCTGGAAGTATTCGTAGGGATCCATGGCAACGATTTTAAACAGCATCTCCGCAGTGAAGATCCCAGTGAACACCTGTGTGGAGGGAACAGGAAGTGATGTCTGTCTTGGGTATTCCTTTCACAGACACTGTGTGGGGGGGGGGCAGGAAGTGATGTCTGCCTGTGACAAAGTGCCCACCCCTGTGTATATTATCTATTATATGTTGATTGTGGTGTGTTAAATGTTGGTGTATAGACATTGGTACACGGGATATAAACGGGTCTGTGTAACACGAGTGTTTAAAATGTATATGTGTATTTAGGCACGAGGATTGCACAGCACTTCACGTGCAAGTAAAAGGTAATATGTGAGCACGGGGAATTGCACTTTATTAATTCACGTTCAGTTGTACAGAGACTCCAATTGAATGATTGATTAGCAATCGAGTCTTGGTACAGCTGCATAAAAGCAGCATGTTTTCACCCACTCGGGGTTGGGTGTTCGGTGAGTGGAGAACGGGATAGGAGACGGAGGTAGAAATAATAATAATAAGAATAGTAGTCATCGTTAAATAGAAGCTCACCGTGTTTGTTTGTTAGTCCATTGTTTGATTTGTTTAGTCCGTTTTGTTTGTCTGTTTATTTTAGCGAACGTGCCATGTCCTGTTTTTGTATTGTTACAGCCGTTTATTTTCTGTTCTGTTTATTTATTAAATGTTGAGCGAAAGCATTTGCTCAACACTCAGCTCCACCAAACTCCACCCCTCTGTTTATTTCCTGCTTCTGGACTGACGCCACCCACTCCGGCCGTCTTTGTGACACTGCCTCACTGACAAAGCATTGATATTGCGCAGAGCATTGACATTGCGCAAAGCACTGACACTGTGCAAATCACTGACATTGTGCAAAGCACTGGCACTATGCAAAGCACTGACATTGTGCAAAGCACTGACATTGTGCAAAGCACTGACATTGTGCAAAGCACTGGCACTATGCAAAGCACTGACATTGTGTAAAGCACTGACATTGTGCAAAGCACTGGCACTATGCAAAGCACTGACATTGTGTAAAGCACCGACATTGTGCAAAGCACTGGCACTATGCAAAGCACTGACATTGTGTAAAGCACCGACATTGTGCAAAACACTAGCACTATGCAAAGCACTGACATTGTGTAAAGCACCGACATTGTGCAAAGCACTGACACTGTGCAATGCACTGACATTGTGCAAAGCACTGGAACTGTTTTTGAGGATCCTTACAAGCAAAGATGCCTAAATGTAATTGAAAAAGACACTTGCAGTGCCTGTATCTGGAAATGTTTCTCTGTTAGACAACTGTTTTTTTTATGTTTTTTTTAGTTTATTCCCTTACTTGTATTATATGAGTGCTCAAAGGTGCTGTGCATCACATGGGTTAAAAAAATGTAGTCATATTTTAGACAGTTGATACTACATCAGCCTAATGGTGATTCAGTGCAGATCAATACAAAGACCTTATAAAGTGCAATGCCTTTCAAATTTACCATGAGTCTATTTACTGCTGTCTCTAAACATCGTTAATTTGTGCTCCTTGTGGGATTTCTTCATGGAGCAGAAGAAGTCTGATAATATAAAAAGTTCAAACGTGCTCACCCAAGACTATAGAGACACTCTTAAATGGTTTACTGCAAAACATGAATCCCCTCCGCCTGGGTGACGGCAGCAGAACATCTGTATTAATGAACATTTTAAATGCCCAGTGGGGATCCTGTTTATCCTCTTATCCTTTACAGAGCCACTCAGACATGGCTTTACTGAACAAAGGTCTTCATCGATCATCTGACAACACCACCACCACCATTTAATCTAATAAAGCCACTTCAATACTTTTATAAACACAGTTTGCTTCAATCAGGCTTACACTGCTAACGCAGCTGGAGTTAAAGTTCTTGATGTAAGAACATTTTTTAATGTGATTTATAAATGATCAATTAACGGATTATCAAAGAAGTGCTGTGTTACTGTGCATCTAATCACGTGCAAAGCTCCCAAAGCAGCCTGACCATGTCACTTTCATTACTGACAGCGGCCCTCTCTCAAGTTACAGAGCACCCAGCAGACTTTACAACAAACATGCTCCCTTTTTGTATCCCGTGCTGTACCTCTCGCAGCGATACATAACGCCAGTTGTTTTGATCATTTTAATCATGCATCCTGGGGAATAAAACCAGCTGGGGAATAACACCCAACACATTTGACTGTTGGGACTCAGAAACTGCAAAGAAACAGAAGGAGGAGCCAACGTGGTAAGGCTTCTGTCGGAGTAACGTTGTGGAAAATAATAATCTCACGGAATAAGTTCAGACATGTTGTTTTCCGAAGAGGCCTGGGTTTATTTGTCATCACACATTCCATTCCTTCAGCCTCACAATCGGTCCCACAAGCCATAGATAATCAGATATACGCACAGTACAGTAAGAGTTCAGCGTTCTTTGATACGTTTCTGATTTCACTGCACGCTGTTAACAGCCACGTGCTTCACTTACAGAGCACCCAGCTCGATGCACTGTAATCACACTCCCACAATGCATCTCCTCCACTGGGAGAAGGGATTAGGTGTCAGTCTCCAAAAAATCTCACCCTCAAAGGTACAGAGCTAGACTGTATACAAGGGATCATTACACCCTGAAATATGTTTACATCACTGAAGTATAGACACCTCAGAATTGAGGTAACTGAGGGTGAGGCTGAAAACGCTACAGGCTGATTCTATAACACTTCAAGAATTAAGGACAGGATTTGAAACACTATTTACTCTAACTTGGCGCTAGCCATCCAACATTAAATGGTGGTTTGGTGTATTTTCACTTTCTGAAAAAAAATGTTTGAGAATTTAGCCCAAAGACTTTCATAATCTATTTGAGCTCCTTCAGGGCATGGAAACCTCCACATACACATGAAGACAATAGACTCTTTATATTCTCTACAATACAGCCTAGCCATATATTATTTAAAAAAGTTAGCTAAGGATGAGCTTATTGGCCATGTGACACCGCTGCAGCAGCCAATGAACATTCAGCTTACCAGGTTACCCACAAACAGCATTTTGCTAAAGTCATCTGTCATTGGGTAGTGCTCCAGAGCCATGAAGAGGGTGTTGAGGACGATGCAGATGGTAATAGCCAAGTCCAGAAAGGGGTCCATCACCACCATATTCACCTTTTCTTTCACCCTCAGCCACAGCGGACAGCAGTCCCAGATCAGATACCTCTGTGCAAAGCGATACCAGCAGGGGTGGCACTTCTGATTCGACTCTTCCAGCTCTACAAATAAATCACCCCAAACAATACTGAATCAACTTGGAATGGGAGGCTGCATCTTTACAAGCTAGTACTGTAGCTCTCCGATGTGGGTCACACAACTGCACAGAATTCCTCATATGCAGATGCTGTACAGTATATGTAATCAGGATTTGAACTGTATCACAGTGCACACACACACACTTCTGTATTTATTCGGTAACACTTTACATTAAGTGTCTCTAATTAGTATGTATTTACATAGTAGTTACTTTGTATATACAAGTGTACTTACATATAATTACAATGTTATTATGCATAGGTACTATGTGTACGTCTTTTTGCATGATATATGCACACATTTGTAGGAGAAAAGGGCTAGGGATAGGGATAGAGATATGGATAGGGATAGGGTTAGGGATAGGGATAGGGATAGGGATAGGGATAGGGATAGGGATAGGGTTAGGGTTAGGGATAGAGATAGGGTTAGGGTTAGTGTTAGGGTTAGGGAGAGGGTTATGTTTAGGCTTAGAGATAGGGATAGGGTTATGGCTTGGGATAGGTTAGGCTTAGGGATAGGGACAGGGCTAGGGATTGGGGTAGGGATAGTGGTAGGGTTAGGATTCGAGATAGGCATAGGGTTAGGATCGAGTACATTGTAACTATACATAATAAAGTTGTAATGATGTGTAAGTACAGATGTGTTTAATAAGTAACTACAATGTAAGTACACAGTAATTAGAGACACTGTGTTTACTCACATACATACACATGCATGGACCATATTAACATTCTTTTTTACTCACATATATACACATGCATGGACCATATTAACATTCTTTTTTTTGCACAGTATCTTTGCTCTTAACCGTGCCTTTACTATAATTTCACTCTGTACTTACCACACTTTCTCAAGTGTATACCTTGCTTTACCATACGTATCTGTGATTGTCGTATCACGCCTGTGCTTTACAATGCTTCCACTGTAGTTTACTGAGCGGTACATACAGGCATGCTTTCAGTCTTGTTTTGAAAAGTCTCTTCTGTGACTGTGTTGTGGTCCCTTAGCCCACTCAATGCTCAGCTGGCTGACTAGCAGTGCTCTATGGCCCGTTTCACACAGGCCTTCGGAAGCTTGACGTGACTTTCATTCATTTTTTTACTAAAATGACCAAACATTACCAATAATGAAATCTTCTATTAATGATAAAATCTCCTGGATTGGTAAATATAAATGACTAAAGCTAACCAATTCAATAACATGCTGTGTTAAACAAATTGAATTATTAACTACATTTAAATTACTTTCAATTAAAAGGAATCTGTCCTTTCCAGAAGCTGTCACTATTCATATTTCTTCTGATGCTTTAAAATAGCTTTGAGTAATTTGTGTTGCGCGGGTCTGGGGTTAATCCAGTTGAAGTGTAAAGTACAATGATGTGCATGTAGCTGAACTATAAAGATACCCTCGCAGGGTGTTCTTGGACAGCAGTGGATGGGGACTCTGTGGAGCAACTAAACAGCAATCACAGCCCGGTCCTTTCAGAGTCTTCTGTGACAGAATCAGGATTGGCTTTTTGTCTAGAAACCAATGCAAGGAATATAAATAAGAGCTGATCTACACTAACGGAAGACTATTCTACAGGACACAGATGCACAAAAGCAGAATCATTTTGTAAAACTTTTTTTTTTTAATTATTATTATCTGTGGTGAGTGTTTAGTGCAACATGAATTTTAAGACTCTTGAATGCCAAGAATGAGAACTCTCGGTATGACCCAGCTCCCATGAAGTGCTGAGATACTGTCTGTATTGTTCTCCTTGTGTGTGTCTATACATATAGAGCCTCTGTCAGCCTTTATTGATTTTGGCAAAACAGCCAAAGACTAAACCTCCTGTAAACACAGGCATCATAAGCTATCGTTTCCTTCCAACACTGACCTCTGAAATTTTAGACAGGGCTGATAAGAGAATGTTTTATTGTCACATAACAAAAAATGTCAGCTAAACAAGTTTTAATTTGTGTTTAGTACAATAGGGTATTGTACCAGACACACAACAGAAACATCTGTCTGCCCAGTGACTCAATTCTGCTGTTTAACCCTTTCAGTCCTGGCGGGGCTTGTCATAGCTCCGTATGGTAACGTAGGTGCCAGTCTGAGGTAGTGTATAAATATATGAAAAGATACTCATGTATACTCAGTAAAGGAGTGCCTCTTTCAGCTCGATAAAAATAATTCCGGGCCAAAGGGGTTAATAAACATCAACTTGTGAACTTGTTTGTGTATATTGTGTGTGTTAATACCATTTAATTGTGTCTGTTGTTTGAGGACTGTGGATTTAACTGAGCCATACCCATTGCTGTGCATTGCCAGTTCTCATTATTATTTATTGTTGTCAAGTGATGTTGGATTACAAATAAAACCATCATTTCACGAGTAACTTTGTTGCTTGTTATTACCTGGAGCACTGCATCACCTCTACACCTGCACGCTGCAAACCACTTTGACACACTTAGCTACCATTATTTAACAGTAATGTGTGGAAAAAAATAGCAATAACATTTCTAGCTGCTAGACTACACAATTCAGCTTATAAGAAACTGTGAACTCTGATGGGCTGAATGGCTTATTCCCGTCATAAACTGTCTCGTGATCTTGTAGCTTTGTAGTACTGTATTTATACTTTGTATTTATTATTATTATTATTATTATTATTATTATTATTATTATTATTATTATAATAAAGATTTTGCTAGGCGTAACACTGTCAAAGTAAACTAATTTGAAAACATTCTTCTGTCTGTAATATATTGTATTGAATACATCTTCAGTAATCGCTAATTTGATTTACATTACTAGTTTCTGTATTTTATTAATGCATTCATCACACTTCATTTACCGTGGATTTCCACTGTATTTGAATCTGAGCTGAGTGGAAATCCTTTGTCTACCAGATGAATTAAAGGTTTCACTCTTGTGTTTATAAAGCTTCAGAAGAATGCTTGGTGCTCCTCTTTGTCAGCTCATGTGTGGCAGTCCCGTTCTGACACTAAGCAGGGCAGCTTTCTCAGATACAATCCAGAAGATAAGAACATAAGAAAGGTTACAAACGAGAGGAGGCCATTCGACCCATCTTGCTCGTTTGGTTGTTAGTAGCTTATTGATCCTAGAATCTCATCAAGCAGCTTCTTGAAGGATCCCAGGGTGTCAGCTTCAACAACATTACTGGGGAGTTGATTCCAGACCCTCACGATTCTCTGTGTAAAAAAGTGCCACATATTTTCTGTTCTGAATGCCCCTTTGTATAATCTCCATTTGTGACCCCTGGTCCTTGTTTCTTTTTTCAGGTCGAAAAAGTACCTTGGGTCGACATTGTCAATACCTTTTAGAATTTTGAATGCTTGAATTAGGTCGCCACGTAGTCTTCTTTGTTCAAGACTGAACAAATTCAATTCTTTTAGCCTGTCTGCATATGACATGCCTTTTAAACCTGAAATAATTCTGGTCGCTCTTCTTTGGACTCTTTCTAGAGCAGCAATATCTTTTTTATAGCGAGGTGACCAGAACTGCACACAATATTCAAGATGAGGTCTTACTAATGCATTGTACAGTTTTAACATTACTTCCCTTGATTTAAATTCAACACTTTTCACAATGTATCCAAGCATCTTGTTGGCATTTTTTATAGCTTCCCCACATTGTCTAGATGAAGACATTTCTGAGTCAACAAAAACTCCTAGGTCTTTTTCATAGATTCCTTCTCCAATTTCAGTAACTCCCATATGATATTTATAATGCACATTTTTATTTCCTGCATGCAGTACCTTACAATTTTCTCTATTAAATGTCATTTGCCATGTGTCTGCCCAGTTCTGAATCTTGTCTAGATCATTTTGAATGACCTTTGCTGCTGCAACAGTGTCTGAACTCTATTATCAGACTTGAAGACCATACATTATAAGACAGCAGTATGAGCTTTCACCTTCCATGGCGTTGGTGAGAACGCTGGCTGCACTCAGAGCTCGCTCTCTCTGGAATGTCTCGCTCCAGGTATCCACGGAAAGCCGGTGAGCGTTCTGCCTGCTGCTTAACTCATTTTCAGGGAAGGTTTTCTGCTAAAAACAAAGAACATAAGAGCATAAGAAAAATGATGGATGAGAGGAAGCTGTTCAACCAATCAATGCAAATCGGTCCCTACAGTAGTAACCAATTGACTTCAGAACTGTCAAGATTGTAATGATACACAGCTAATCCTTTCACACCCGCATCACTCTGTCCTTTCTCCTACCAGCTGCCTCATCACTTTCTGTGTAGAGGAGAGTCTCCTACCCGCTGCCTCATCTCTCTCTGTGTAGAGAAGAGTCTCCTACCCGCTGTCTCATCACTCTCTGTGTAGAGAAGAGTCTCCTACCCGGTGTCTCATCACTCTCTGTGTAGAGAAGAGTCTCCTACCCGCTGTCTCATCACTCTCTGTGTAGAGAAGAGTCTCCTACCCGCTGTCTCATCACTCTCTGTGTAGAGAAGAGTCTCCTACCCGCTGCCTCAATATTCTCTGTGTAGAGAAGAGTCTCCTACCCGCTGCCTCATCACTCTCTGTGTAAAGAAGAGTCTTCTACCCGCTGTCTCATCACTCTCTGTGTAGAGAAGAGTCTCCTACCCGCTGTCTCATCACTCTCTGTGTAGAGAAGAGTCTCCTACCTGCTTTGTCATCACTCTCTGTGTAGAGAAGAGTCTCCTACCCGCTGTCATAGCTCCTGTCTAACTCACTGTTCTCTGCTCGTGGTTTCTGTGCTGTGTTTAAAGTACAAGCTGGGTTGAATTTTGTCAACTCCTTTTAAGATTTCAGATTTAATAATCTTCACTTCAAAAACTTCAAGTGTTGTAAACCTCCAAAAATAACTCACAACCATACCCAAACTCCTCTTGAACTCCAGTCCAACTTGGGACACAGAAACAAGTTGAGAAGTTGCTGTAATGCTCTTGTGTTTCAGTTGGGGGTGTCCATTTTCCTGATATAGTGTATAATATGGTGACGTGTCTGAGATTTAGTGGCTGGGGTTCAGACCTTCTAGTCATAAGTCCTTTGCTCTTCTTATTGAACCACGCTAAACTCTCTAGACAAGAACAGATCTATTTCAATAATAAACAAGCTACACTCTAGACAAGAATATTGTATTTCAATAACAAACAAGAGAAATCATTCAATGATCCTATAAACCTGTGAACTTGTCTCTGGAATAACATGAGCCACCTGGAATATATAAGAAGTGGGGTCATATCCTGGTTTCAATAATGCAGGCTATAGATTACTAATCTGAATGACGACAAGTGCCAAGTACAGTTCAAAATGATGTCTTTCAACCGTCACTTGTTGACTCCTTAACGGTGTCACATGTTAAAGTCACAAGTCTAGTCAATGAATTTCACAAGTGATGACGGGACAGCATGTCTCTGCACAGAATGCATTTCAGCTGAACCCTGACAATCCCAGCAGACAGGAGACTGAACACTGACAATCCATACAGACAGGAGACTGAACACTGACAATCCCTGCAGACAGGAGACTGAACACTGACAATCCCTATAGACAGGAGACTGAACACTGACAATCCAGCAGACAGGAGACTGAACACTGACAATCCCTACAGACAGGAGACTGAACACTGACAATCCCCAGACAGGAGACTGAACACTGACAATCCCTACAGACAGGAGACTGAACACTGACAATCCCTACAGACAGGAGACTGAACACTGACAATCCCTTCAGACAGGAGACTGAACACTGACAATCCCTACAGACAGGAGACTGAACACTGACAATCCCTACAGACAGGAGACTGAACACTGACAATCCCTACAGACAGGAGACTGAACACTGACAATCCCTGCAGACAGGAGACTGAACACTGACAATCCCTACAGACAGGAGACTGAACACTGACAATCACTGCAGATAGGAGACTGAACACTGACAATCCCTACAGACAGGAGACTGAACACTGACAATCCTTACAGACAGGAGATTGAACACTGACAATCCCTACAGACAGGAGACTGGACACTGACAATCCCAGCAAACAGGAGACTGAACACTGACAATCCCACCTGTCTGCATATTCCTATAGCAGTGTGCTGCTTCTGGAGAGTTTGAGTTTTTCTACGAACAGAAGCCTCCTCCTGATATAAATTAAACACATGGGTTTTTATACATATACTATTTTCTTTAAAAGAAGTACATTCACTTGCATTTGAGTACCACTCCTGAGTTCCTTCACGAAGCTGACAGGAAAGCAAAAAAAGAATAATGCTTCAGAAATACTAAAGGCTGGTTATGGGGAAGAATATTAGTGCTACACTGTGCCCTGAAGCCTGTGCAACACTGAAATGCTTCCCCACAATCAGCCTTGAGAATCATACTGAAGACACATAAGATATTAAACGGGTTGGAAATTATATATTAGGAAAATGTACAGTAGATGATAATAAATGATCCCTTAATACTCCTGAAGATTACCAATGACTTCCAGAGGCAAGATGACAAGAGGTGTGACGTCAGGCAGGCCAGAAAGTAAACAAAGGCAAGGCAGCAAAGGTAAGTACGGGGAATGAGACGCGATTGCACTCAGCTTTTAATAATAAATAAAGTAATAAACAAAACACTTTACAATACACAAAACAAAAGGGCTCAGTGGCCAAAATAAACCAACAAACAAACATTGTGTGGTACAGCAGTAGTAGTTGCTTCTCTGATATTCTCCAGTTCAACACAGTACTCCCGTCTCTGGCTCAAAAAGGCCTCGATCAACCTGGAGCCGGTTCTTTTAAGGTGTGGCTGGAGCCTTAATTAATTATCAATAAAACAATTACATTGTTGAGGCTCCAGCCACATTCTCACAAGTTTTAATTAAAAACAAACAATAAAACACGGCTTTTTGCCGTCATAAACACAAATATATAGATATAAATAAATATATGCTTGATGTAAATGGTGTACATAATAAGCTGCTGACAAATGATAGGGATTTTGATTCAGTTATTCCATATTTGCATATCTGTGATGACTTTGTAATTATGTAATGCCCTTCTGCTCCTCACTAATCGCTGACACAGCGCTCTGATTGTCATTTTGGATAACCACATGTTTTGGGTAGTGGAATACCTGGTCTGCCTTACGCAAGAGAACAGTCCCCTAAGTGCATCTCAAATGAGCATCTGTTGCCATGGCGCTGGAGCTACATTTCCTAGACAACCAGGAGTCTCCCCCCTCCCCACTGCTATTTCAAACTCTCTGGGGAGCCTGCTTGTTATTTCATTTTTATACTTCACGTTGTTGTGGATGTTTAAAGCTAGACAACAAATTCTCTATTGGCATTTCGGCTTAGATTGTTTGCCAGACTTAGTAACTAATGTCCTTTTTCGATCACTTTTGCTTTTGAAAAGATTGCTAAAGCTGGATTTCTGAAGTCATTATTCTAATTGTTTTAAATGATCACTAGGGATATGCCGCTGTAATTTTTGTCCCCTCTGCAGATGTGCATGGAAAATCTCAACATGGAGGCATAGAGGCAATATAGAGGAACATAGAGAAAGTGAAAAATAAACAAACTTACAAATGAAAAGTCGCCCAATTTCAGACAAAAAAAACACAATTAAATAAATCAATAGAAAACTGACTTTGTAAGAAAGGGTGCATGGAACCAACATAAATGGCAGTCTGTTTACAAAAGCCCCTTGCAACAGATTTGAATGGGGTATGCCAAGATCAAAACAAATGCAGAAAAAAAAAAAAATCTGGGTTTGGAGGGCTTTCCAGGGTCAGCCCCAGAACAAGAGGTAAGAAATGGATTTTAAAGTCTTGGTTATAATTAAGGGTTTCTAGTTTGACATTTTCTATTGATTGATTAATCATCCAACCAATGAATCGATTAATCACACCTGTTTGCTTGTGATATGAAATTATATTGAAAGAAAACGACTTTGAGGCAGATGTTTGTGGAACTAATCCAGGTAACGTTTATACATAATGGGATTATTGTCTGATTATTAGAAACCATAGCAAGTTATTTACATTTAAAAAAGTTACCATTTCTGTAAAAAATCTAATTGTCTTAATGTAAAACCCTTTAAAACATGAACAGCACAAATCCTTGAAGAATTCATTAAAGACAACTCCTCAGCTCAGCGTTGCTTCGAATGGCTTTAAACTAAACCCTGCGCCTGGGTACACCATGCTGTACTCAGCAGCACGCTTTATCAGCTTACATCACTGCAGACTTCAGCCCTGGCACAACACATCACCCATTCGATCTTTCATGTCCTCTCTCACACATGTGCACACATGTTAAAGTGACAGTATGTATTTTTTATAATAAATGTGTTATTTACAGTTGCACCTTGAGCAGTCTTTATTTAGTTCTGTGTTTGTGGGTATTTATGTGTCACAGTCACAGTCTATAAGGGCATGCCAGGAAATAACAAAACAAAGTGAGATTCAATCTAAAAGTACTGCACTGCTTCATGAGCCTGTGGGATGTTATTCAATCAAACTTTCAGACACAGACAGACAGCCCTTAACACACCCTGCATTAGAAAGCAATAAGTGTGAACCTCCTTTAACTACAAATATCCATTGTACTAACAAGGTCTGATTGAATGCAGTCGTAGAAGAGAGAAATAACAGAAACAAATGTTTGGATTGAATCCCCGCTATAGGGTGGGAAATGTGAAAGATTCTGCTGGTGAATTTCCACCACAGCTAGACTCAAAGGGCAGGATTCTCAAACACCGGTGTTATTGTATTGAACTCGTGGTGCAGTAACGAGAGCTTTAGCAGCAAGTGATTCTCAAACACCAGTGTTATTGTATTGAACTCATGGTGCAGTAACGAGAGCTTTAGCAGCAAGTGATTCTCAAACACCAGTGTTATTGTATTGAACTCGTGATACAGTAACGAGAGCTTTAGCAGCAAGTGATTCTCAAACACCAGTGTTATTGTATTGAACTCGTGGTGCAGTAACGAGAGCTTTAGCAGCAAGCGATTCTCAAACACCAGTGTTATTGTATTGAACTCGTGGTGCAGTAACGAGAGCTTTAGCAGCAAGCGATTCTCAAACACCAGTGTTATTGTATTGAACTCGTGGTGCAGTAACGAGAGCTTTAGCAGCAAGCGATTCTCAAACACCAGTGTTATTGTATTGAACTCGTGGTGCAGTAACGAGAGCTTTAGCAGCAAGCGATTCTCAAACACCAGTGTTATTGTATTGAACTCGTGATACAGTAACGAGAGCTTTAGCAGCAAGTGATTCTCAAACACCAGTGTTATTGTATTGAACTCGTGGTGCAGTAACGAGAGCTTTAGCAGCAAGCGATTCTCAAACACCAGTGTTATTGTATTGAACTCGTGGTGCAGTAACGAGAGCTTTAGCAGCAAGTGATTCTCAAACACCAGTGTTATTGTATTGAACTCGTGGTGCAGTAACGAGAGCTTTAGCAGCAAGTGATTCTCAAACACCAGTGTTATTGTATTGAACTCGTGGTGCAGTAACGAGAGCTTTAGCAGCAAGTGATTTTCAAATGAAATGTGTTAAATCAATCCATTAATGCTTTGAAATTGAGTCGATGAGGTCGTTAATGAACGCATTTCTCGTTAAAAAGCTTAATTGTCGCAGGTCACCTACATCACTTCCTGTCTCAACTACTTGATAAGGGGAACTCGTTAATAAAAATGCATGTTAACGAGATCAAGAAAAATGAATGGAAGCGTAATTCGCTGTTTTGGAAACTAATAGCTTACAGGGAGGCAACTCTCCCACCAGCGAACAGCAGCCAAATGGAAATAAAAAACAATGGGAATATGTTGTGTAGAATTTCTAACCCTCAATTAAAATTGTGCATTTTGTCATGTAAAATGGACATTTATTTGGAAAACTTCACATATAAAATAAAAATTGGACAGCACGGACTAAAAAAAAAAAATGAAACCACATTAGCCATTAAGTGCCACAGCTTAGTATACACAACTCTTCCAATGTGCATTCTGCAAATAAATACCGTACACCATCTACGTATATTGGAATATCTTGTGTCTGTATTTTAGTGTGTACGATTGTAGGCTATAAATACAGACACTTGAAGTGCCGGTTGTGTTTGTAGTTGTTAGTTATTATACATGTATACCATGTGGATAACACTTCATTATATATTTAATCAGCTTTTAAAATGACGATACAACTCCCTAACCCAATACACAATGTGTTTATAATTCATTGTTTGGTGAATTCCTCTAATCATGCATTTTCTCTGGTACTCTTTGTCCTCCACAATAAATAAACTCAACATGATTACCCACGAACACTTACATTTTATATGCATACAAACGTGTAAAAGTGTACACTGTTCATAGAGTGTGGGGGGATTAATGATCTGGATCACATTCCTCGTGCATCGCTGTGTGTCCTTGATGCCTGTTCTTTGTTCTTGTGTCCACGATCACCAAAGGAAACTTTATTGTAATATTTAATATGCCAATTTCTATACCAAGATTTCAGTTGTAGAACTCAAATAAAATCTACAGTAGAAGTCAGCTGTCATATAATGTACATATGCAGAATTCAAGTAGGATACAGTTGCATTGCTAATTTCTTGTTAGTCACTGGGTGCAAATAATGGTATCTCATTGTGATAAAGAGAGAAAGGATCGATGCTGTAAATCTCTCTCCCGATCAGAAAGGGCGTTGTGTAAAGACGGTGGTACGCTGGCTCCTAGAAGAACTGGCTTGATGGTAGGAGGAAACCGGAAGGTGACCATACTAGGGGGAGAACGTAGTTGCACGTACCCGGAACGACTCCATTGCGATCAGCTGCGGGACTGCCCTCTATTGGAGAAACCATGGCGACGAGTTGATTGCAGGGAGGAGATCATGGGTACAAAGGGGAAGCAGCTACATCAGTACTCCGCTTTGCGCTGAACAAACATAACCTGACGGCTGGAGCCTGTAGTTTGTTGTTTTTGTTACGTGTGTTTTATTCTGTGTTGCAGAGGAGAATTGATCGCCCCGGAGCTGTCGCTATCAAGCCAGCAAGCACCCCAGAGCACTTCACTGCACAGCACCACGTCTTGCACCTCGGTCCCCGGAACAGAGCACGCACTATTTTGTGCACGGAGGACGCGGGACCGACCATCGGACTATTGTTTTGATAATTATTATTTTTAGGTCTGCAAGCTCGTCGTGTGCCCCCAATACCATTGCTGGTAGAGGGGCGGATTCTTTTTGTTATTTATTATTAAAATACACAGACTGTTTTTGGGAGAAATACTGCATGGACATTACTTTCATTCACTGCATCACTTACACCTGACGACAATCATTTTAGCAATACAACAAACATTCCGTGAGGTTACAAATGGTTAAAATAAGTGAATAAATCTAATTCATAACCACAATTATAGAAAAGGCTCAAATTATCTGTACGAAATGAAACCTGGTCCTGTACACTCTCTCTCTGTATCACTGGCATCACAGACACAGTCTGTTAAATGCCTGTTTCACTCTTTTGTTAATTAAAAGCCTCTTTTTCCAAGAGCAAATTAACTCCTGATAAATCATGACAATTAACATGGATTTGCATTTAAATTCCCACGAAAATAATAGAAATAGTCACAAGAAGCCCTGCTTGTTAAGATAATAAGATTATTTTGTAAATCAACATAATTTCGGAAATCAAATTAGGATGATTATTTAATAACGAAATAGGCATAAGGACTGCTTGAAAATGTAATGTGTGCCCAGGTATGAGAGCCCACAAGCACATCCAGCAGTCCATGAGCACGCTGGCTTCAAACAATCCAATATGATAGAAGGGTCCATTGTGTACTCACGTTCTCTTCCGTAGTTGGCAGATCCACCACCACTGCAGGCAGGGTTAGCGATGAAGGGGGCCCCAAACACTCCACTCCATTATGATCCATGTGGATGTTCAACTTCCCGTTGATGGTCAGGCTGGGGATGTTGGTTTGAGAGCAATGGCTGGCTATGCTTAGGCTGCTGTTCTTCCTTCTGGACCAGGGTACCAAGAGCGAACCTGTGCGGCTGTCGCTGTCCCCCGGCACACTGTACTCATCATCTGCAAAATCCGCCTCAGAGTCCTTGTTTCTGGGACGGAAATGAAAGATGCTCCCATGGCTTCCCCTTCTGCTGGCAGAGAGGAGCGCCCTGCTAATGCATGGGTGAGCCTGAAAGGATACCAAGCAGATACAGCCATAGGAATGAGTACTGACTGTATTAAGTCTTATTTAAATTTAAATCAGCTCAATCTATTTTTATTTTCCTCAAGACATATTTATTTATAGATAAAAATATTTAATTCTTTCTTTTTTTTTTTTTTTTTAGCACATCCATAAATATTAAAAACCATTACTCATCAGTGCAATGGACCTCAATTGAATTTCATTATAGCTGTACTTACAATGCGAACATTATACTATAGAAGTACTCAAAAGAAAGAGTATAGAAGCATTATACAAACACAACAGCCAAGCTGGGACTCAAAAGTTTCATTTCCGTGATTTATTTTTTATTTTTTATGTAGAAAAGTTCCCAGATTTCTGGAGGTCACACTCTAAGTTAGTGGACGTGATGGATTTCTAGAGGTCGCACTATAAATTTCTTCATCACTTATCACCTTTCAGACCATGCATTGCAAAACATATTTCCTGTTTGTGCACATTCTGCATGAGGCATGAGGCGTGAGGTCTGAGAACCATCTTTCACACAGAGAAAGCAACACAAGTGTGTTTATTATTACTGTCTATGCCATGTGAAACAGTACAGCACCCTTGCACATTAATCTCATATTTTTACAATATAACAAGTGTAATAAATGGAAAGAAAGCATGTACAGTGGACATCTAAACTATACCTCTGAATTCATGGAATTTGTTTTCTTATCTCAAGCTCAGCAACGGCTTAATAAATAACTGGCATCAGTTTATATATATATATATATATATATAGATATATATATATATATATATATATATATATATATATATATATATATATATTATTAACAGTAGTAGCAGTAGCAGTAGCAGTAGCAGTAGCAGTAGCAGTAGTATTGTTCTGCTTTGCAGACAGTGTGTTTTGTACACCAGGGGCCCAGGGCAGACGTATGGGAAGTTCTGTCCTCTAGGAGACATGCCTGTGACTGAACAGGCAGGCAGAGCAGACCTAACTCCTTGTCAGAACACATGTTTGTTTGTTAGGCGTAAGTCCAGTGATTGAAATCCTCCCGTTTGGACACCCTGGAAAGCAGCACTGCTGTGCGTTTCTGAAGAACGCTGCTCTGCTCATTACCTTCAGTGGGTTGTCATCACAGTCTAACTGGGATCTCTCCTCTTCCTCGCCATCCTCTCCATTCTCCTCTGAGTGACTCTGCTGCCTTTGTTTCGAATTCTTTCTATCTTTGGTGTCTTTCACAGTGAGCGGTGACAATGCCAGAGTCTCCTGTGCGATGTTAGAAACTGCCT
The DNA here is from genome assembly GCF_017654505.1 of Polyodon spathula. Classification (NCBI taxonomy): domain Eukaryota; kingdom Metazoa; phylum Chordata; class Actinopteri; order Acipenseriformes; family Polyodontidae; genus Polyodon; species Polyodon spathula. The sequence goes on along the minus strand of NC_054536.1, from coordinate 1,427,465 downwards.
AAAAGAAGAAACAGCCCATTTGTGCCCCTTCAGATGAGTACCCTATCACCAGGAGATATTATCAGCCAGCTTGACTGTGAAATACATGCAGTACAAATAAACACAATCTTTCTCACAACACAGTCTTAGGGTTCTTCATTTATTTTAATTTTTTTTAGACTTTCCTAGGAATTTCTCAGTGTTTATTTTTACAGTTGAAAACCAAGAGAAAATCAGTGGGAAAACTGATGTTGGTGAATAATCAGTATGCAGGATTGTCAACAATGTGATAATTTCTGCAATATAAATAAAGGGCAACATACCTGTTCAATGTGTTTAACGTTATTTATTTTTAATGTGTATTCAACAACTGATCAGTAGCCTCTTATATCTTAAACATCTCAATGAAAGTCAACATTTAAACACAATTTAAAGTAGTGTGATCTCACATTATCACAACTGTGAACTCAAGCCTTTCCATACATAGGTGTAATATACTATTTCATGTGTTATGTACTTTCTACTGTATTTAATAATTTTTTTTTACTGTATATCATATATTATGCATTTCTCTGTAGTTGAAGTATTGTTGACTTGTATTTACTGCATCTTGTAAAGCGCTTTGTGATGGTGTTCCACTATGAAAGGCGCTATATAAAATAAAGATTGATTGATTGATTAATAATATGAACTGAAATTGAGGAATCTTTAGCTTTAGTCTTTATAAAAACATCTGCAAAACACACAATCAGAATCATGCCACAAGCACATTGCAATAATGAAGCGATCTGAATTATACATACAAGGGTTTAAGCAGAAAAGCATTACCACAATATTCCACCAATGCACTCATCGTTTTAATAATCCTCTAAAGATCATTTTAAAAAGTGGGACAATGTACCGTGAAAATCAGTAAAAACAAAAAAAAAAAAAGAAGAACCCTACACATGCTCCAATAACATTGATTATCATCTACTATAAGACTCTCCTGAAGTTAAAAGTCTGAGGCAATAACATCTAGAGCTGCAGACAGACGGCCCTCATGCTCATACCTGCTGTTCCTTTTTCAGCCGTTCCATGGCCTCCTGAAATTCCTTCTCTTTATGCCAGGCCTCTGCGATGGTCGCCTGGTTCTGCTCCTCATAAGCCATCGCTACCACGGCCAGGATCAGGTTGACCAGGTAGAAGGACCCCAAGAAGATGACCAGCACGAAGAAGATCATGTAGGTCTTACCCGCGGATCGGAGAGTCTGAGGTGTGGGAAGACACAGTAAAGGAAAGTCTTTTTCTTTTCTTTACAACAAAGATTTGATTTCCCTGTACTTTAGACATCATAGGTATAACAGCATGGAGGCTGAGCACAAACTGGCGACCCCGCGCACCGCAAGCGAGCGTCTTAACCACAGTGCAAAAGAGCCTGGCAGGGGACTGGTCAGAATGCGTAAAGGCAGAGTATCACACAACACTGCCTGTTACATAGTGTGGCAGAGTAGGGGGTGGAGAAGAGATGTAGCCTAGGAGGGTGCTGTATGACTACATTCCCCAGAATGCCACGGGGTTATCAGGAGCCAGAGCGGAATCATCTGGCTCCATTTTAATTTTTAAGCAGTTAGTAAAGAAATGATCGAACGCTCCTTGCACACGCTTCAGTGTTACACTTCTGATCAGCTTTCAGACATTAAGGAACCTCGTTGACACCTATATACATACAGTATGTACATTCTGCAAACACAAACACACACTTACATACAGAGAAACATACACACACACGCACATACAAACACATGTGTATGATAAAATGCAGTAATTTGATAAACATAGCTTTTATCAAACTATAACTTGTTTAGCAGGTCTTTCTGTTGCTACTGCACCTTGTGAAGCACTTTGTGATGGTGGTCCACTATGAAAGGCACTATATAAAATAAAGATTGATTAAAGATTGATTGATTAAAATGTATGATAAGACTGAAGAAACGTGAGTGTTTGGAAAGGGCACTGCTGAGCTCGGCAGTCCAGTGGAAACTCGACCCTGTACCTGCTGATAAAGATTTTCCCAGTAGTCTTGAGTCATGAGGCGAAACAGAGCAAGAAAGGCCCAGCCGAAGGTGTCGAAACTGGTATAGCCGTAATTTGGGTTGTCTCCTGTCTTGACGCAAACGTATCCATCAGGACAATTCCTGAAAAACAATGGGAACAAAAGAAATTCAGACAACAAATCAGCAAGCAGCTTGTTTCACCAGCTTGTTTGCATTGTATTTCCACATAAAGTCCAATATCTTATTTTTAAATTATGTTAATTACAGTGTATTACCCTGTGTATGAATATACAAGTGTAGAAATACATGCTTTACCACTTAAATTGTAGACCAATGCTTTATATTAAGAGAAGAAGCAGTCCCCAAAGTGAAGCCAGGGAGGAGTTCCCACTAAATCCTGTACATCAAGTGAGCTGTTTGGTGTATATCTGCTGTTATATCACTGCAGTCAGGTTGAATGTCTCTGACACACAGCTGCCCATTACAATCAACCAGACACTACAAAGCAGATACATGGCCTGCTAAACCAGCCCACTGTTAGCTACAGGACAATTGCTGTGCAAAACATACACTATTGTTTACTGCCCATTTAGGTACATACAGTATAATAGCCCTTCTGAATTGTACTAAGAGATTATAAGAACTCATAAAATGTAGTGTTGTGAGCCCCTTATAGAAATGCGTGGGTTATATACCGGTTTGGCTTAAATTTCAAGGCACGGTCAGACAATACTGTAACTGACTAGGAGAGGAGAAGAGGAAAGCTCTTTTGTTTTAATCAGTAAGCGGCTTATCCGCACGGTTTTAGGTAGAACTGGAGCCAGTGAGTTTAGTTAGCGTTCCAAAATGGGTTAGCTTTTGTTTTGGTTTCTTTCATTTTGTTATTGTAAATAATAAAAAGTGCACGCCCGTGCTTAAACCTGCCATTCTGTGTCTGGGTCTGTATTAAAAAAAGAAGCTAAATGAATCTCAACCACAACGCTGTGTTACAAAACTTAAAGGGTAGCTTGTGGTAAATACAGTAGTGTGCAAAGTGCATATGAAATCAAACCACTGCAACTGGAATCTTGGAAAATTGTCAGATTTGGCAAATTATGATTGTCTAATTTAATTGATGACCACAAAAGATAAAATGCATGAAACCTTTGAGAAGTTGTTTAAGATAATAATAATAATAATAATAATAATAATAATATAATAATAATAATAATAATAATAATAATAATAATATATTTATTTAGCACCTTTCTGTTTATGTCAATTATAATAATGAATAAGCAAGCTGCACCACCTACCACCCAATAACAGACTACACGTTGTATCTCTAGCACTGTAAATACAGACATGCCAAACTCCTAAAGGAGAAGAAGGCTATGAGTTAATATCATGCAGTAAGCTTTAGATACCCAAGGTCACTATGAGGATAAAAGAACTAAAAGTTCCTATAGCAACTGTATCTAGGAGGCTGTTGCCCATGGAGATTGTTACTTGCTACATTTCAGAGTGCAGGAGGGCTGTTTTCCCTCTCTCTGTGTTGCACAGAGAGCAGTGTGGCCAATGTAATTTTAGTGTCATTAGCATCATGTCAGATTTGAACTGTGTTTCATCCTCAAGTGCCTTTTGCATGACCTGTGTTAGCGAGCTGAGCTGTGCTGTGCAACGAAACCACAAGCACGTCACAAATGAAGGGAATATGTTACTACGCAACTATCCATGTGCAATACGAAGTGTGTCTGTTTATGCACACATCAGATACTCTGTGTAGCAATTAACTGGGGAATAAAGAACACAGCTATCCCAGTCACTGTAATACACTGTGCTCTAACCACGGCCTTGGAAATTATTCAGCAAATAAACTGGGACAAAGAAAAACACACTTACTGTACATTATCCTAAAACCGATTGTGAAAAAATGAATCACAAACTTTTGTATACTTCTCTCTGGCTGTTGAATTTGTTTTAATCTCAGTGCCCTTGGAAACTGTGGGTTTCCATTGAATTGCTCACACAGCGGGGCCATTGCTGCTGGAATAGTTTTTTGGTAAATAAGCAGAAACAACAATAAAAAATGACAGAGAAGCAGCATCACTGGATATTAAATAGGCAAGAAATCATGAGGAAGATATACAATATGTGGTATAAAGCATAGCTAATCTTTGAGCTAAACAGCATTGAACTGTAACCGTAAGCAATGCAGAACACAACTAGATGAGGTACAACAAAGCCTACTGTGGATAATGGATACTACCTTTTCCTTTGCTTTAATGAATGTCCCTACACTTACACAAGGGCGTACTGCTCAAACCTGAAGTGCTGCTGAGAAATTAAACACAATACGGAACTCAGGAGGAACAGGAAAGAAGGAAAATGGTCTCCGAATTATAGTTTTAAATAAAGAGTGATGCCCTGTGCATCCTAATATTAATGCGATAATATTTGGGATATATTTTTGTTTCCCAGACTTTATTTTCACTTTGAATCAGGGCAAGCTAATTTAATATAGATTATAGTATAAGTTATAGCACCTATACAGAGCACCCAAGTGGCCCATATGTCGTGGGTCAGACCCGCAACAGTCAGTAAGGTCGTGTTTATAGACAGTTTATACCAGATTCCAGAACAGTCAATAATATCATGTTTATAGACAGTTTGTACCAGATCCCTGAACACAGTAAGATCGTGTTTATAGACAGTTTGTACCAGATCCCTGAACAGTCAATAAGATCATGTTTATAGACAGTTTGTACCAGATCCCTGAACAGTCAGTAAGATCGTGTTTATAGACAGTTTGTACCAGATCCCTGAACAGTCAGTAAGATCGTGTTTATAGACAGTTTGTACCAGGTCCCTGAACTAACAAGGTGATATAAAGTACGCCTTTAAGACTCACTCAAGTAGAGCACGTCAATGTTGGGATTGCTCTGTGGCCTCGGGCAGGGTTTCCCCTCTTTGTGTGGACTGAAAGAGATGGGCACTAATCCTCACTCTGCTGTTCAGGTCAGAACAGTCATTATCAAACCCATTAGAGGAAGGCAAAAGAGCTTAAAAACCAGAACAAATTTGTCAAAAGCAGGGAAATCCTTTTATGTGTATTGTGATGCCTGCATAGCAATGCTGTCTGCAAGTCTGCATTTGTTATGGTCAAGCTGGGTGAAAAAAATAAGATACTAAATCAATACAGATCGGCCAAAGCGTTCCCTGTGTTGCTTCAAACGTTGTCAATGTAAATCCCTGGGATCCGAGACAAGGCTTTTTTATGTTGGTTTTTCTAGTTGCTTTCTTGGTCTTTTAAGTACATGTGTCCAGCTCTCTTCACCGTGCCTATGTTTGGTGCTGTAGCTGGACATCAAAGCTACTAGTCTGTCAGACACTCATGGGAGGTTTTACAGATTTTCTCCGATAATGTTTCCAATGAAAAACGGCACCAAGCTTATCATTCAGTCTTTAAAGCTACAGTTCTCCAACTGGAACTTTTGTGCAAATATAAAACCTTGTGATCTGTTTTCTGGATTATTGCATCGTTTAGCCAGAAAGTTGACCTTCTGGCATCCTAGACAATTTATAACCAAAAATAAAATGAGATAAAATATGTTTGACGCATGGCATCCTGCTGCTGTACAATCAGTGGTAGGAGGTTATGCTGCATGACATATTCATATTCTGTCAAAACAGTTCAGTCAAGACCCCAAGAAAATAGTTTATATAAAATGCACAGCTGTTTGTGACTGAAACAGCAACACCACGTGTGACTATTGCTTAAACCGTGGACTGAGCTGACACTGCAAGAGGGCACAGTAACTGTCCTTAATCGCAATCTGTAGCTCCACAGCAAAGCTTCCCTATTCTGCTCAATGAAGTCAAGTGAAGTGGTCATCAGAGAAGAGATCATTCTGCACTGCTGTGTAAGGCTTATAATCAGGAGTCTAACACTGCTTCTAAAAATTCAACCCATAACAATGGATGTAAAGTGTTACCGAACCTTCTTCTGAGGTCGTTCAAATCCCCACACTGATCCCAGCATGCTGCTTATCCTGCACTGCAGTGTTTCAGCCTCTGAGGCTCTGTTTGTCAGATCGCAAGCTGTAGGTTTTGTGTGTGGGAGTGCAAGCTGCAGGTTTTGTGTGTGGGAGTGCAAGCTGTAGGTTTTGTGTGTGGGAGTGCAAGCTGCAGGTTTTGTGTGTGGGAGTGCAAGCTGTAGGTTTTGTGTGTGGGAGTGCAAGCTGCAGGTTTTGTGTGTGGGAGTGCAAGCTGTAGGTTTTGTGTGTGGGAGTGCAAGCTGTAGGTTTTGTGTGTGGGAGTGCAAGCTGCAGGTTTTGTGTGTGGGAGTGCAAGCTGTAGGTTTTGTGTGTGGGAGTGCAAGCTGCAGGTTTTGTGTGTGGGAGTGCAAGCTGCAGGTTTTGTGTGTGGGAGTGCAAGCTGCAGGTTTTGTGTGTGGGAGTGCAAGCTGCAGGTTTTGTGTGTGGGAGTGCAAGCTGCAGGTTTTGTGTGTGGGAGTGCAAGCTGCAGGTTTTTTGTGTGGGAGTGCAAGCTGCAGGTTTTGTGTGTGGGAGTGCAAGTCGCAAGTTCCGTGTATTGGAGTTAAAGTCACAGGTTCCGTGTGCCAGAGCGCAAACTGCAGGTTCTGTGTGTAGGCATGCAAACTGCAGGTTCTGTGTGTAGGCATGCAAACTGCTGGTTCTGTGTGTAGGCATGTAAACTGCAGGTTCTGTGTGTAGGCATGCAAACTGCAGGTTCTGTGTGTAGGCATGTAAACTGCAGGTTCTGTGTGTAGGCATGCAAACTGCTGGTTCTGTGTGTAGGAGTGCAAACTGCAAGTTCTGTGTGTCCTAGTGCAAGTTGCAGGTTCCGTGTGTCAGAGCTCAAGCTGCAGATTCTGTGTGTCAGAGTGCAAGCTGCAGGTTCCATGTGTAGGCATGTAAGCTGCAGGCTCCATGGGCCGGAGCGCAAGCTGTAGGTTCCGTGTGTTGGAGCGCATGCTGCAGGTTCTGTGTATTGGAATGCAAGCTGCAGGTTCTGTGTGTCAGAGCGGAAACTGCAAGTTCCGTGTGTACTAGTACAAGCTTCAGGTTCTGCATGTCTATGCAAGCTGCAGGTTCTGTGTGTCGGAGTGCAAATTGCTGGTTCCATGTGTTGGAGTTAAAGCTGCAGAAGGCGGGGGAGCTTTCCTGGATGCCCTCTGGGTCCACCTTGATTTCTGTGTGTTTATATAAAGAACTCGCAAATTCTTCAGTTTGGCATGGAACAGTCACACAGATGGTATTTAGTCTGAATAAAATCCTGGAACTTGCCCTGTTAACCTAAGTGCCATCCACTCACTGGTTCCAAAAGCTGGTAGGTTTACGGGATTACTGCTGGAAAGGATATCCAACAAAAGCAGATATGTTTAGCATTCATTCTGTTTTTGTATTTATGTATTTATTGAAAGCTGAATATTTTATAATTAAAGCAATACTCTTTACTCTGGCATAATATTGTCAATCTCTTTATTACACCATGATTTGTGTTCTTAATCCTATTTAAAGCTGTTTCTGCAGTCATTTCTGCCCCTCCTGATACAATTAGCTTGTCAACGTTTCTCAAAGCAGATCTCAGGGTTTCATTACAAATCCCACTGTTTCGTTTTTAGTCATTTCAGAAACCCACCTTGCTCACGATTGTTCAGTTCTATAAGGTTTAAAATAAAAATCTAATATTGTATTCTGTGTATAGATATACTTTTTGAAGGAGTCCGATGTTAGGCTTCTATTAGGGGGTGTGAGAGTTTCCTATTAAAGGGACTTTAATGTTTCCATGGTTAGAATTAAGGAAAGGGTCTACTAATGTATATGTCCATTCTATATTCTGTATCAGCTAATGTGAAACAGATGTAATCCAAAAACAGATGTTTTAGGTTATGGAATTCTTTAGGATTAAGACTGCACATGTTCAGAGCCAAATGAGGTGCAACTATATATAATATTACAGTGGACTACACTAATTTGAATCACCCAGGTGAAATGAAGCACACCTGTTCTGAAAGGGTGTTCCCAGTTGAAGCAATGGCTAATTACTATTTTGACTGCAAATGAGGTGACTACCATTATTCGACTAGAAGAATGGGTTGCAATAACTGTGATGTTTCTGGATCTTGAATAACCAATGAATGTAAACAAATGTAATCATGTATGGACTATCATCTGTTAAGAATAATATTTCATTAATCAATAAACTGTGGAATTGGAATAATAATAAAAATAGAATTATCTGATTCGTTATAATAAATAATCATGTTACCACACCCTGCAGTTCCATGGGTAAATATGCTGGTGACTTTCTCTTTAATGCAGAAACAGTAACAAAGGATAATCAAGGACACATATCATGGAACACTATACTTTATTTTTTTCTGCTTTAATAAATACTATGTGTAATCATGAAACATCTTTAAATACCTATTTTTAGAAGGTGAAATGTCATGAAATAAGTATTAATTAATCGTGAAAAAAATATAGCCCTACAAATGATAATTCTGCCACATGGCCCAAAGATCCTGCTTGGTAGGAAACAGGCAATGCCAGCTGTATAATCCCATTGCGGGTTTGCATGCAAACTGATGCTAAGCTGACACATGGTATAGATATGTATGGATTGTACATATTTCTGCTCGCCATTTCAGCTCCACAAGCTTGCTTATTTCAATGAATCTTATTTTTTCTTTTCTTAATCACCGCACTAAGGTATATTTGGGGTTTGCCAGCAATCAGCTGTGACTGATTGATTGAGATCACCTGTCTGCCATGGCCGACAGGAGTGAAACTGTTGTGATGTCCTTACATAAACAGCAGGGGCAGTTCTCTCCGACCTCTCAAGCTAAAACTGATGCCCCATCTCCAGGATCGGCCAGGTTTGAAACGATTGAGTAAGAACACTCCTCTCTAAGCAGCAGAGTGGGGTGAGACTGCACGGCACCCTTTGCCTTATCTCATCAATTACAGCCAGGACAAGCTAACAATAGGAATATAACAATCTTGTCAGAGATGCAAGGACGTTCCCAATGTCCCTGTGACAGAAAGACAATGATTCTTGGTGGTAAATCTCCCTCCAAATCTGTGAGGACGCTAAGTAATGGGAACAGAGTACCCTAGACTGCTTGGCCTGACACTTTGTTCCTAGGATTAAAAGGAAGTTGGTCATTTAGAAAAGGGGCAGAGCTTCATTACATTAACTGACTGACCCAGAAGGGAAATAATGTGGCAGCCGCGGATTGGAGGAGCGGCTGCACTCGTTTACCAAGGGGTCATGAGTGATGGTATAAATAGGGGTCGAAGCGACGTAATCTGTTCCTTCGTTTTGATTTATGAAAAATAACCCGGAAGGACTTGTGGTATAGTAATGAGAGTTTTAGTAGCAAATGTGTTCATTAAATCAATTCATTAATGCTTTGAAATTGAGTCAATAAAGTTGTTAATTAACGCATTTCTCGTAAAAAGCTTAAGCAGGTTACGTACGTCAGAAACCTTTATTGTAATATCGAATATGTCGTTTTCTGTACCAAGATTTCACTTGTATAACTCAAATAAAATCTACAGTAGATGTCAGCTGTCATATACTTATACAGAATTCAAATAGGCTACAGTGGCATTGATAATTTCTTGGTAGTCACTGGGTGCAAATAACGGCATATCATTTCAGCAATATAACAAACATTCCATAAGGTTACAAATGGTTAAAACAAGCGAATAAATCTCATTCTAACCACAAGTATAGAAAAGGCTAAATTTTTTTCATAACTGCAAATATTGAATGATCTAGGTAGTCTGTAAGAAATGAACCCTGGTCCTGTACACTCTCCCTCTGTATCGTCGGCGTCACAGACGCGGTCTGTTAAATGTCTGTTTCAAGGTGAGTTATATCCTCTTTCTTTAATTAAAACCCTCTTTAGGCTGGGTACGAACCCACAACCCCACGCATCGCAAGCGTCTTAACAACAATGCAAGAGCCGGGCTCATCTGCATCCATGGTTTTAGAGCTTTTAACCTCCTCTCATCTCATCAACAGGGGGCAGAATCCACAGCAGCAGTGCATCACACAACACTGCACGCCACGCATTGAGACCAACAACATACAAAGAAGGGCAACACTTTACACTGTGTCTCTAATTGCTGTGTATGTACCTAGTGTAGTTATGTAGTAAATACGTGTGTAGTTACACAAAATTACAATGTTATTATGCATAGTTAGAATGTCCTTTTTGCACGATATAACCCTAAATCTCCCTATCCCTAACCCTTTTGTGAAACAATTGTGTACTTACATATATCGTGCAAAATGGTTTACAGATTAAGCGCATTGTAATTATGTGTAAGTACACAGTATTTAGAGACACAATGTAAAGAGTTCCCAAGAGAAGCCTCTAATGTAAGATGATAATTGTGTCATGGTCCAATAACACCCAAGCACTTGTTTATTTATATAATAATCGTGTATGACGTTGTCTTTCTTCAGGCTATACGTGCACATAGAAAGACTAAAGACATAACTTTGAAGGTCCCAAACAGAGTGGAGGTTTTAAACGTGTTAAATAAATAACCCCAAGCACAGGATAATACTGCTTGACTGGAGACAGAAGAAATTGACTAGTAAAACAGCACAGCATCACTGCCTCCATGGGATCTGTGATCGCCTGACTCCACAAGCACTTGTTCACTGCCACATTTGAAGTGAGCTGTAAATAAAGTTTATATCAGACCTCCCCTTACAAAATCCCTGAGAGATTGCGTCACACACGTTTATATCACACCTCCCCTTACAGAATCCCAGAGAGATTGAATCACACCAGCCAAGTGCTACAGGGCTACACCAGCACCATGTCCTTTTCAGGGCAACGAAGGATTTACCATTGGAATACAGGGGCAATTGTTTCTTGACAACTTTTAAATTGGCCGAGAAAATGGCCCGGCAAGCTAGTGCCATGGCAGATAGTGCTGTAAGAAATGGAATGGCCTCAACACATTTTTGACTAGTCTCTGGGATCCCACAATTTTCAAATCCAAAGGCAACTGTTGCAGAGGTGGCAGAGCACAGCATGCAGGTTTAAATAAGGAGACTGTTTAGTGCATGAGAGGGGGTAGCCATTACCACCCCTCATAACCAAGGTTATAAATATAATCCCAGAGGTAACTGTGCCATTGGCAATAAAGTGGCTGTGATCACCAAAGAAAACCTTCACAATCCACCATCCCAGATCTGCTTTAGTTTGGTGGTGGGGTGGTTTGAATTAGTTATTGCACAGAACAGATAGTGACATGTTTGCATAAAGCATTCTGAAAAGCAAAACTGGCTACTTACCCAGCGTCAGACCCATTTCCACATAGTAAGGGATCCTTGGCTCCTTCTATCTTATAGAAGTTGGCTAAAAAACAAACCAAAATACATTAAAAAAAATTATTGATAGAGCATGATTTTTTGTTTTACTATTATTAGAATCATTTTTTTAAATATTCTTCATTGGCTTATAATGTGCAGCTGACCATAAGCAAGCTATTGCAAACCAAAAGTAATGCTGAGCTCAGGGCAATTGAATTAAAGAGAGTCCAATGTACAGTCGTGTGCACATGTATTAGAACACCCCATTGCTTCTGTAGTTCAGCAGTGTGCACATGTATTACAACACCCCATTGCTTCTGTAGTTCAGCAGTGTGCACATGTATTACAACACCCCATTGCTTCTGTAGTTCAGCAGTGTGCACATGTATTACAACACCCCATTGCTTCTGTAGTTCAGCAGTGTGCACATGTATTACAACACCCCATTGCTTCTGTAGTTCAGCAGTGTGCACATGTATTACAACACCCCATTGCTTCTGTAGTTCAGCAGTGTGCACATGTATTACAACACCCCATTGCTTCTGTAGTTCAGCAGTGTGCACATGTATTACAACACCCCATTGCTTCTGTAGTTCAGCAGTGTGCACATGTATTACAACACCCCATTGCTTCTGTAGTTCAGCAGTGTGCACATGTATTACAACACCCCATTGCTTCTGTAGTTCAGCAGTGTGCACATGTATTAGAGCACCCCATTGCTTCTGTAGTTTTGATTTGTTGGAATCCAACCACTGTAGCTGAATGTTGGAAAATTGTCAAAATGAGTGATTGTCTAATTTAATTAATTATTTTAATAGGCCACACATGCAATAAATTAAAAATAGTGAGAGAAAAAAACCCACATAGCCGCAAATGATAAAATGCTTGAAACTTTTTAGAAGTTGTTTAAGATGCCTCATTAAAGCACGAAGTTGTCTAACATTTTCACACGAGTGCCTCTTGGTTTTCTTACAGGTATGTATATAAAAGATATAAATGACAAATCTTAAGGTGTTGTAATACATTTGCACACCGCTGTATTATCCCATCCTGATACTGGATTGTCCTTGGTGGATAAGGGATTGGGGTGCACCAGTCTCCTTGCCCAGTTCCTCTCCCTATCCCGTTAAGTTGCTTGAGCTCTTATTTTATCTGTCTTCATTTTCACAAGACTTCATTTTCACCCTGTCCCTCTCTAGTGGTTAAGTGTTCATAGGCGACTGGGTTTAAGAGGGCTTCAGGGTGCTTTGGCACACATCCCCCTCCACCATCAGCTCCTGGCATTCCTGTTGTTGAGTGTGTTCGTGTTTGGGTCTCAAAGCCATGCTGCAGCCTGGTATTCAGATTACACAGTCGCATGGCTGGAGGTGTTAGCCTGATTGGGGTGATGTTGTAACGCGATGGAGATAAGGACCCGATGTTGAAGACATTGGCATCTTAACTTTTAGATAATATGGCATGGAGTAAACTTTTTGTATAGCATTGAAAATTATTTTAAGGGACGGATTTTTAGTTATTAACTGTTAATGCTTGACTAGCTTACCAAAACAATAACAAACCTTTAATATTTTTTGTTAACCTCTTTATAAATGAATTAAAAAATGATAAACGTTCATCAAACATCAGGACAGGAGGAATTGTAAACTCCCTGAGAGCGATATCACTGAAGTGGGGTTCCATTTGCTTAAATACACTTTTAAAGAGGTCTGTTGCAGTAATGTTTTTATATATATATCTTTTTTATTAATTACTAAATCGGTTACTATATCTCTGTCGGTCACTAATTTTTTATATATTTTTTTAAATTTTAAAACAGTTTGTGTGAACTCTGGAGTTTGAGAAGTTGCCCTGAATATAACTGACTTGTTTATAGATCTACTATATATATATATAATATATATATATACACACACACACACACACACACACACACACACACACACACACATATATATATATATATATATATATATATATATATATATATATATATATATATATATATATATATATATCATCTATTGATATATCTGACAAAGAGTTTTCAATGGTTTAATTAATGTGTACACCTGCTATTTACACCCTCAATCTGGTGAAAATGCCTACATTTTTTTTTTCTTGAAAATAATTACACAAACTAGCTCTTTTAAGGAAAAAGAAATGTATTATGTATCCTTCCATTAAGAAAAAAATAGTCCCTGAGGACAGTTTCGTTGTGACATATATATTTTTTACTTTTCTTATTTGCCATAAAAACATTAAATTGAATATTGCCATTTATAGTAACATTCTGAGATTAAATAGCATTTGGAATTGAAAGCAGACTGATTTGGCACATCTAAAGGCTGTTACCCACCAGACACGTTGTGGCAAGCGGAACAGTGCAGTGATGTGTCACAATGAATACAGCAGCGGAACTGTGCAGTGATGTGTCACTATGAATACAACAGCGGAACTGTGCAGTGATGTGTCACAATGAATACAACAGCGGAACTGTGCAGTGATGTGTCACAATGAATACAACAGCCGAACTGTGCAGTGATGTGTCACAATGAATCCAGCAGCGGAACTGTGCAGTGATGTGTCACAATGAATACAGCAGCGGAACTGTGCAGTGATGTGTCACTATGACTACAACAGCGGAACTGTGCAGTGATGTGTCACAATGAATACAACAGCGGAACTGTGCAGTGATGTGTCACAATGAATACAGCAGCGGAACTGTGCAGTGATGTGTCACAATGAATACAACAGCGGAACTGTGCAGTGATGTGTCACAATGAATACAACAGCGGAACTGTGCAGTGATGTGTCACAATGAATACAACAGCGGAACTGTGCAGTGATGTGTCACAATGAATACAACAGCGGAACTGTGCAGTGATGTGTCACAATGAATACAGCAGCGGAACTGTGCAGTGATGTGTCACAATGAATAGAACCTATACTTTTGATAAGTATCTTTCACACCACATGACACGACAGGCGATGCAGGAGCAGCACCAGGGTGGCACTGGAGCGGCATGAAATAAATAGGATTGAATCCTATTGTTTGCGGTTTGACACGCGTCACAACAAGGGCATTGAGCAATCAGAGAACAGCTTCAATGCACGTGGTCCAGCACGGTGACGCAATATCCAAAATGATGGAGAAAACAATAACACTTGAAAAAATACCCAGAGCTTATGACACAGGGCATCCCCATTATAAAGATACAGATACGAAAGATAATATATAGGAGTCTATTCCGAAGGAACTGGATAAGCCTGGAGTGTATGATTTATTGCCATGTATGTTGAAATACCATCAGAGAAAAGTGTCTCATCGCCAATTAAAAAATGGCATCACCTCTGGTGTGTGGAGACCTTGAGGGAGGATGCAAGGAACAGCCAGCAGCCATTGCCCTCCCCTTGGGGCCCTCATCGAGGGAGAGGCTTCGGCATGCGAGGCCGTGGAAGGTTTTGCGGTCTTCGAGAGAAGCTGACCAGTAGTTTCAGAGGCTGTTTTCACAATGATGAGCGGTATCCTAAATAATCTCCCTGGACTGTAAACCATCATTAGATAATATGTGGAGAACTGTGCTGCAGATTGAGTGGTTTGTGTAATGCACAGTGCGGCATCATGTTTCCATGGTAATTAACACTAAGAGGTACTTTTGCATTTATTTTTTAAAGCTGTTGACAGGGCATTTAGACTCGCCAGGCTGGGCAAACATGTAACCTCAACTACTTTCACGGTTGATCTTATTGACATCTTTATGTTTTTTTTATTTCCTCATTAAACAGGGTCACAAACTCCAGACCATGTTCATCTGTATTGATGACAAACAACTTTGTGTCAGGGTGCACAGGCTCTCCCATCCGCGGACAGCAAAAACAGAATTGTATGTGGATCAGAGCTTGTTTAGAAGCTCAGCCTCTGTGTCATCAGAGAGACCAGGAGAGAGCTGAATTTTGTTTGAATCTGTTTCTGAAATCAGAGGTGGTGGTTCTGCTTCACTCTCATTAAGAAATTGTTCAAATGACAGCCCTCCTAAAAGGTCAATATTAACTTGTGGAAAGCCATTCGTGTTTAATTATTATTATTAAGGCATAGTAATATTAATAGATCAGGTAAGTGAGTATGTCTATGATGTCATAGCCATGCGGTAAGACAATTATTACTGCACGGTCATGTGATCTTGTTCAACCAATCAAAGCACTTAATTTATCCAAGGCATTTTATAATGCACAGCAATGCAATACTCATATTGTTAGTGTTCTAAAGTATTATAAATGGAAAAGGCTATATTTAAGATACAGTTACTGTAGCAAACGCACAGAGTTAAACGTCCGGAAAACCTGGGTTAACATAGTGCTTGTTTTATTTTATTTTAAACACAATGTATTCCTGCAGCTTGCTCAGTCATTCAGCCTCCTTTAGCCGTCTGTGCTTTGTTTAAAACTGAACTGCTCCTGGTAAACTTGCTTGTACTTGCTTTGAAATCTGCCTCACCTGTGTCTGGATACAGTAATTGCCTTCTCCATGACCAGCCCGGCACTTACAAGAGCGCCTGTGTGGCTGCTGATCAGAACCCTGAGGTTCTACTGTACTGTATTCCCATGTATCTGTGAGCACAGTATCAGAAAAAAAAACAAAAAAAACCTGGTCTCTCTCCCCCTCTCATTATCAGTAAAGTCAGTGTAAGCTAGTAATGGTTTATTGGTAAGTGGGTCATACAACAGCGGCCCCATCGTCAGCCTGACAATTTTATCAGGCTTATGTCATTATATAATCTAAACTAACTCTCCCGTCCTCAACAAATATTCAGTTTTCATTTAAGCACAAGGTTGCTCCTGCTGCCTAAAATGAGTATATGGGTTATAATACAGCTGCATTGTTGTATTGTGCCATCTGAGTACAAAACCTCGTAATCCCCTTTGCACTGCATGGTCCCCAGCGGGCTCTCAGACTAGAGAGGGGTTTTGCTTTTTAATCTGAACCACAGTTCAGCATTAAAGTGGTTACATAACATTCTTCATTGCGGCTGGTTTGACATGT
Source organism: Polyodon spathula (assembly GCF_017654505.1). Lineage (NCBI taxonomy): Eukaryota > Metazoa > Chordata > Actinopteri > Acipenseriformes > Polyodontidae > Polyodon > Polyodon spathula. Next base: position 1,411,064 of record NC_054536.1, on the reverse strand, counting down.
ATCTGAATAGCTGCACTGGTGCCTCTGTGACCGCCTCCCTCAGCACAGTCTCACGTGTATATTTAAGAATATGTTGCTGCACGACAGGCCCGGCTCCAGCTCCTCTTGTATGGGGAGGCCACCATAACAGTGATATAGATTTACTCAAACTATGAACCAATATACCAATTCCTGTTAGCATGGATTATAAAATGCAAAAATGCTTTGCCTAATTTAGGAATTAACATACACACTTTGTTTCTTGTTAGTGTTAAGAAGTAAAAACTGAATAATTTCACCAGATGTATTTGTAACTATATACTACTGATGCATAGTGCAGTTCAATGATTACATATTCCTATACTTAGCATGCTGCATCTGCTGCAAATAAATTTGTATTGAAAAATTTGCAAAAAGAGTAATAATCTAAAATTGAGCAAACCAGTTTAGACATACACTTTTAAACATACATCAGTTCTGTTAGCTGATTGCACTAATAATATAGGCTGGTAGGTAATTCCACAAAAGACAAAAGCAAATAAAGAGTGACTATCTTGGACAGCTTGTGGTGGTAACATCAGACCTGGAAGACAGGGGACACAGACAACAGTGCTGGAGTATGAAACACGCTGATGTGCTGGTTTATTGCAAAATAAAAGGTTTAAACAGACAAAAACACTTTGTAAAAGAAAACGGCGCTGTGGCCAGACAGACACTAGCAAACACGGTGAGACAAACAGACAAGTTTCATGCTGGTGCTTCCAGCACGCAATAGCAATTGTTATGTTTATTTACGTTTTTAATTATCATCTCTCTCTCCCGTTCCTTCTCCCTGAACACCCAGCCCTGTGTGCGTGAAAATGTACTCTTTTTATGCAGCTGTAACGAGAGTCGATTGCTAATCAATCATTCAATTGGAATCTCTGCACATCTGCACTTGACCTAATTGTGCTCCCCATACTTCCACCCTAATTCCCATTTTAATCTGCATGTGATGAGTCAAAGGGATTTCGGTCTGTGATTCAGCCTCCCGACAGTAGATGGCATCAAACCAACTCGGGACTTCCCTTACCAAGATCTCGTGACCATGGCAAAAGTCATCTTTTGAGGGGCGGCACCTTGGTGAGGGGCGGAAGTACGAGTATGTAAATTCCAGCCACTGGAGTCAAGTGAAGGATAAGGACACTTGTCGGTTGGGGATTGGTGTTCCACTGACTACAGAGGCGGGACATTACATACTAAAGGGAACGTACTACTGTGTTCGGAGTTGGTCCGAAAGTAAAATAGGAGGAGTAACGGGTGGAGGGAGAGACTGGTTTGGTGCAGCGGGATTTTTAAAACAAAAAAACACTAACATTTCTTTTGTCTTTTTTGTTTATGTATGGTTCGCCACGAAGACAATTAAAGACGAGTCATCACGGTTTGTTTTGGATTTCACCCCTGCACTCCTTCCCTCACACCATTTTGTTTTCTTTTGTTATTTAATTATTTTGTTGTGTATAGATAATAAAAATAAATTATTTTATTTCTGTACACATAAATTACTGTCTGGACATTCCATTTAATACATTCTCGCCTCACACTGCACGTGGAGTGATTGTGCAATTCCTGTGCCTAAATACAATTATACACTTTACATGAACTGTGCTACATAACCCACACTCTGTGTACCAATACCTGCACCAACAATAACACGCCACATACAACATGCAACACACAATACACACAGGGGTAGGGCACCATACCACAGTCTGCATCTTTGTTGAGTTTTTTAAGCAACATAGGTTTAGCTACGACAATCTCACTGGCCAAATCATTTTTGTCAACAACTGCTCTCACCTGAAGAGGCTCTAACATGGTAGCATCAAGACATGTGCTGGACCGGGGTAGGAGGCAAGACTGTGAAAATCCGTTCTCCCTCTCTCATGCTGCTCTGTCTAGAATGTTTAACATGGCTCAGACTAATGTCAGACTGAGCAGTACTTCCAGAGTCTATGTGTCCTAGTGCTGAAAGCACTACAGAATCAGCTAGCTGCGTACTCATGGTTCTCTGTCTCTTTGTAATATACACACCTACAGCTACACTACATTGCTCAGTCCAGAAATCTTCATCTTTGCGAAGATCTTTAATGCTTCTACTGATGCATGTATCACCTCACCAGCAGAGCACAGGTCAACAGATTGTGACTGAAGAACAGCACTTGCTGGCTTTAAAATACCAAGAATATGGAACTTTTCAAGAACAAAGAAGTTCTGTCTCTAAGTTGAGACATAAGTCTATGGAAGCAAAATCATCCTCTGAGACGACTGACAGTATATCAAGAATACAATCCTGATTATCAACAACACATTTGGTCACTTCAAAATGGCTTGTCCAGTGAATTTCCAGCAATCTCTTTAGTGAAGGGCCCTTGACCCTTTGAGTAATGTAGTGGTGATGAAAATTACAAAGATCCAAAAATCTACTTGTATGTGGTTCAAATGCATGCACAACTATTAAGTGCAGCTGATGGTTGTAACAATATGTGTATGGAATGTGCCCTAGTAATATTGTCAGAGAGGTGTTTTAATATCTGAGCTGTAATGTATTCAGCATCTAACCGATGTAATTGAAGCAAGCCAATCAGATATTCCTCGGTTATAGAATCATTAAGAAATCTTAGCATGATGGACAGATTTTTTACATTGCACTTATTTCGTGTCCCATCACTTTTGATACAGTATCCACTAGATTAAGAATGCACATAGTCGTCTTGAATTTGATTAACTACAATTTTATTTAATGTCTTCCCGTTGTTTGAGGCCTAACAGAGAACTAATGGTTTCTCCCGTTGCTTGTTTCTGCTTAAACACACTCCAAGTGGCAACAGTTTGTAAATGAGCATGTCTCGGTGCATGTTTGTGAAAAGCCCTTTTATGTTCAAGCACAGATTTCCAATTGTTAAACCCACATACTGTAAACATCGTATCCCCACAAATTATTGCCCCTCAAATGTGACAAGAAACAAAAGCAGGCATCTCTTACAGAACACTCAAGCCAGGGATGTGTTTTATACCAACTAGAGTTAAAGCTTCTGTCTCTCTGTCCAAGCCCTTGGATTATCTTTATTAAGATCGCGACAGGCTTTCATTATTGGTGCTCGTGTGAGGCAGAGGCTCTTTGTCTAACGAGTTCGATCCATTGTGATGCAGAACTACGATAAGATGGGGCCTGGTGTTAGTAAAAAAAACTTAAACAAGAAGGCAAATCATTGATAAAACTAAATAAAATGAATGAATGGCAAACAATATGTATTTCCTTCGCAGTAACGAGTCTGTTCATTTCAACTGCTGTGTGCAGAACAGCACCGATCTCACTTCACTAGCCTTTCTCTTCACTCTCTTTAACTTCCCTTAACCACAGAACTTCTCCCACTCTCTCTAACGGCTTCTTAAACCGGATGAGAGCTTTTCCATTTGTCAAACTGAAATAGAGAAGGCGGGTATTTTTGGAATAATGTGACGTGATTTGCGAGTTTCTACACTGAGGCGCGTCAGTCAGAAAAACTATTTGTAAATGCTGGTGACAGGTTGAAAAATGTATTGGATAAAATTAGAAAATGAAACAGGGAGCATAATATACACTTTTATCCCACCCAAGTTCACTCTCCTCAGCGGTTACAGCTTCTTTTTTTTTAACCCATAAGGAGAGTGAACTTGGGTGGGCCAAAGGGACATTCAGTGGTGCCGAGCCCACTCCAGATCCACCCTAGCGCCAGCACTTCTGCACAATGTTATGGCCCCACTTCATCACAATTCTCCTGAAACAAGCCATTGACCTGTCTAACCTGATTATTGTAAATCAGATAAATCTACACTGATCTAGACCTCTCAGTCTTTCACATTCCCACTTATTGTTTTTCTAAGAGTAGTTGCATTATTCTGCTCTTCCTCAAATTTCTTCTGTGGATAAAACTTTCAATCTGCAGGCTATTGTTGTTTGCTTTGGTATTGACAGTGTTTTGCTGTGTTCATGTACTGGTGGTAGAGTTTATTTTTAAACATTCCCTATCACACCCTGGTAAACACTCCCTTGTTTAATGGAAAGACTGTTATTTATAAAGCAAAAGAAAAACTAATAATAAACCAACAAAGGAGACGACCACTTTAGCTAATGCAATAATCCCCCATTAGGTCCAACACTAAGAAACCAGCGTTCTCCACAGGAGCACTGAAGTGTTAGCAAGTGCCGGGGATCCCTGAGTGCTGAGACTCTTCATTCAATATTATCTGTTCCAACTGGAGCCTACATTTTCATCTTCGTGAATTGTATTATTTTTTCTTTCACATAAAACTTAACAGCAACACTGTATACAAGAGAAAAAAACATCCCGCCTCTAGGGTAATTTCTACCATCAAGTGGATAAAGGCTACATATATTGTATCCACAACAACAATAAAGAGGCTTGCATTAAAATCTGGGCGAGATGCTTCAATTATAATTTACAAGATTCAGACAAAAAAAAAGGTCTTCCATTGTGTTATTGCCTTGCTCCTAACATGGATGTTTGTATGGATCCAGCCGCTTCTTGTTTCCCTCACCACTTTTTGACTAGATAACTCACTCCATACCCTCACCACTCTGTGACTAGGTAACTCACTCCATACCCTCACCACTCTGTGACTAGATAACTCACTCCATACCCTCACCACTCTGTGACTAGGTAACTCACTCCATACCCTCACCACTCTATGACTAGATAACTCACTCCATACCCTCACCACTCTGTGACTAGGTAACCCACTCCATACCCTCACCACTCTGTGACTAGATAACCCACTCCATACCCTCACCACTCTGTGACTAGATAACCCACTCCATACCCTCACCACTGTGACTAGGTAACCCACTCCATACCCTCACCACTCTGTGACTAGATAACCCACTCCATACCCTCACCACTCTGTGACTAGGTAACCCACTCCATACCCTCACCACTCTGTGACTAGGTAACCCACTCCATACCCTCACCACTCTGTGACTAGATAACCCACTCCATACCCTCACCACTCTGTGACTAGATAACCCACTCCATACCCTCACCACTCTGTGACTAGATAACCCACTCCATACCCTCACCACTCTGTGACTAGATAACCCACTCCATACCCTCACCACTCTGTGACTAGGTAACCCACTCCATACCCTCACCACTCTGTGACTAGATAACCCACTCCATACCCTCACCACTCTGTGACTAGGTAACTCACTCCATACCCTCACCACTCTGTGACTAGGTAACCCACTCCATACCCTCACCACTCTGTGACTAGATAACTCACTCCATACCCTCACCACTCTGTGACTAGGTAACTCACTCCATACCCTCACCACTCTGTGACTAGATAACCCACTCCATACCCTCACCACTCTGTGACTAGGTAACTCACTCCATACCCTCACCACTCTGTGACTAGATAACTCACTCCATACCCTCACCACTCTGTGACTAGATAACCCACTCCATACCCTCACCACTCTGTGACTAGGTAACCCACTCCATACCCTCACCACTCTGTGACTAGGTAACCCACTCCATACCCTCACCACTCTGTGACTAGGTAACTCACTCCATACCCTCACCACTCTGTGACTAGATAACTCACTCCATACCCTCACCACTCTGTGACTAGGTAACCCACTCCATACCCTCACCACTCTGTGACTAGATAACCCACTCCATACCCTCACCACTCTGTGACTAGATAACCCACTCCATACCCTCACCACTCTGTGACTAGGTAACCCACTCCATACCCTCACCACTCTGTGACTAGGTAACCCACTCCATACCCTCACCACTCTGTGACTAGGTAACTCACTCCATACCCTCACCACTCTGTGACTAGATAACCCACTCCATACCCTCACCACTCTGTGACTAGGTAACTCACTCCATACCCTCACCACTCTGTGACTAGGTAACCCACTCCATACCCTCACCACTCTGTGACTAGGTAACTCACTCCATACCCTCACCACTCTGTGACTAGGTAACCCACTCCATACCCTCACCACTCTGTGACTAGATAACCCACTCCATACCCTCACCACTCTGTGACTAGATAACCCACTCCATACCCTCACCACTCTGTGACTAGGTAACCCACTCCATACCCTCACCACTCTGTGACTAGATAACCCACTCCATACCCTCACCACTCTGTGACTAGATAACCCACTCCATACCCTCACCACTCTGTGACTAGGTAACCCACTCCATACCCTCACCACTCTGTGACTAGGTAACCCACTCCATACCCTCACCACTCTGTGACTAGATAACCCACTCCATACCCTCACCACTCTGTGACTAGGTAACCCACTCCATACCCTCACCACTCTGTGACTAGATAACCCACTCCATACCCTCACCACTCTGTGACTAGGTAACCCACTCCATACCCTCACCACTCTGTGACTAGGTAACCCACTCCATACCCTCACCACTCTGTGACTAGATAACCCACTCCATACCCTCACCACTCTGTGACTAGGTAACCCACTCCATACCCTCACCACTCTGTGACTAGATAACCCACTCCATACCCTCACCACTCTGTGACTAGGTAACCCACTCCATACCCTCACCACTCTGTGACTAGGTAACTCACTCCATACCACTCTGGTGTCACAATACATCGACATTTCCTTTAGCAATTGATCAGCAATTAATGGCAATGCAATGGCTCTGTAATAATGGAAAACGGTAGTACTATATAACACAATGTGATGCTATTTGTTGAATTTATGCATTGCACAATAATAATGTTCCCTCATGCTGGTTCTAGTGGTTAAATGAATAGAAGGAGGTCTACTTGCTTTCATTGATGATGAAATTCTCATAGGACGGCCAGTCATCGTCCCAGTAGAAGGTGCCATTGAGGGAAGTGTTTAATTTCTCATAGTCTCTGACACACTTCTGACGAAGGTTGCCCATGAAGAGCTGAAGACCAATGAGGGCAAACACACTTAGGCAGAAAACTGTCAGAATCATCACGTCGGCCAGCTTTTTCACAGACTGGATTAGTGCGCCTACAATGGTTTTCAAGCCTGAAAAAGGTAGAGTTAATGAAACATGTGTTACAAGCAAAGTCTTATTTTACACCCCTTCCCCTCCCCTCCCCTCCCCTCCACTGTTAAGTTACAGTTAGTGCAGCTAAATGAAATGGTTAAACACATTGATCCAGCCATCCCCTTTCCTGATCCAACCTTCATTTTGAAGCACTCCATCATGGCCTGCTGTCCTACTCAAGGTTGTAGTTAACACGCTACACCTAATCCTATTAGAACTGTCTGGCACCATGCACAAGCCTTATTAAACGACATGGATCTGGTCGATGGTCATCCTTTTGAAATGGGCTTGGCACAGTGCAATGAACATATACATGTACAGGACAATGTTTTACAGAGTGTGTACAGAATCCTGTCCCATGAGGTTCTATTTTATTGATCTATAGACTTGATCTTGTATCGCCCACGTCTCTCCTCTGTATTCTATTTATTTTACGTTTTAACATCTGCCACAAAGAAAATAATTGTATTGTATTGTATTGTATTGTTAGTAATGTAACACGATACAAACGTTCTCCCTTTGCACACGTGTGTTGATTTCACTGCTTGCAGTATAGGTGAGGTATTTTGTAGTTTCCTCCTGCAATTTTCTAAGACTCACTAAATCCTGCCACATCAGTTTCTCCATGGAATGAACCTCCAATTATCTCCCTAAATACATTCACAGGTATATTTCAAATCTATTTGTGCAACAAACTTTAGGTAAAATAGGCTTCTGTTTTAGTGATAGGCTGGCATGCTACACAATGTTATATTCTTTCTTAAAATAGTGTTGTGTTCTGCGCTGCTGAAATAGAGCTGTGTGTTCCACAAGCAAACATACCCCTGATCTCAAAGGATATCAATGACATTCAATGAACTGAAACATTACATTGGCAGATTAAATAACCCATCACACATGACATATCCCCTTCAGTCCTGATTCCAATTTGTATTTAATTTGTATTTATTTCCATGAAAACCCATGAGGACACAACCTCATTTTTGAGCCCGTGGCCTGAAGGGGATCTAGACAATACTATCAGTTCCAAAGAAAAGATGCCTTTTAAAATGGGCTAATGCCATTCCTTGCCACTGGAACAGTAGGGTATTGAGGCTCTTAATGGAACAGTAGTACATCACATGCAACCCCAGACAAATCCCACCACAAATAGAACACAGTGAAAGCCATCTCCACACAACTACAATGTGCAATTAACATTGTTAGTGTTAATCTGCTCATCCACAACAGAGGCTGACAATAAACCAGTGTTTTCTTTAAACTCTGCAAGTTGAGTTTCAATATCTCAACAGAGGCTGAAATAAACCATATAGTCAATGTTGCAGTCCTTACTTTGCATGTTGAGTTTCAATATCTCATAGCTTGGCATATTTACTAGGCTGCTGAGATGGAAATAAGACTCCTATGCACTGCATGTTTTACTACTAACTTGATTAGGCACAGTGTATAGGTAACAAGCTAAGTTGTGTCTTATTAAACTCAAAGAAAAACCACGAATGGATCAAACTGCTATGAAACAGGAGTCTTATTTCCATCCCTGGGGTGGATGACAAGACACAGAATGTATTGATGGACAGACTCAATGCTAGGTTTTCTCCAAGTGGTAATAGCCAAAAGGTGCGTCCCTTATCTGGGTTAGCTGTAGGGTGGATGAAGAATCCTACTAAAAGATCTGCAGTGGCAGTGGCCCAAATCAGATAATTCTGAAGTAATTATTCTGTACTGCTGTGCAATGCTAGTCAGCATGGTCCGTGTGAATGTGTGAGTTATGTAGAGTACAGTATATGTACTGTCATTAACAACCCAAACAACACAACGTCACTGTGATTGCAATCTGAATGAATTGTGTTTGCAAATGGGATTCTGTGCAGTTTAACGTATTCTTCTATATACTACTGTGCAGGTGGCCGTGAGAGTGCTGGAGCCCCTGGTCTCCAGTGCATTATGAAGCATATAGTGGGACCCAGATTAAGAGCGTGAAACTGATTTCTTGTGAAGGGAATCAATTGAGAATCAAGTTCTGCTACATGTGTTCACTGTGTCTGATGCTTAAAGTGTATCTTAAGCTTCATATCTGAATGCAGGCTTTGCTTTTAAAAAGTTACTGTAATGTATCACTACAATGATAAGATAGCACATTGCCCCTAGGGGCTGTATGTATGTGTGTACTGTACAGTGTGATAATGCAGTGTGTATTGGGGTTTGTTTCCTTGCCAGCACCTGCTGTGGATGGTTTTATATATACAGTTTACCATGCAAACTCTGCTAACTGCTCATAATGGCCATGCCGCTTATTTGTTAAACACTAAGGCTGAATGAAACCTGCTCACAGATAACACTGATGAGTCATGTCTGCATAACAGACAACATCCCTCAGAAAAAATGAACACAATTAATAGATTTTACACTTCTGATTTGATAGGGGTTTCCAATAGCTCAAATAGATTTTTATTTAGTTACAAATTGACTACAGTACACTATTCCACATATATATATATATATATATATATATATATATATATATATATATATATATATATATATATATATATATATATATATATATATAAAAAATGTGGAACAGTGCACTGTAGTCAATTTTATTTTTATTTATTTAATTTTTTATTGAATAAAATCCAATCACAGAACAAGTTCAGCCACAGCAGCCAGTCTCTAAGTCCTATATGAATGATGAGGGATACCAGGACAACATCAGCATGTTTTTTTATTTTATTTCTTTGAGGGTTTTTTTTTCCTTTTTCCTTTATAAGTGTTATTCTATTCACAGGTCTCATTTCCCACACCTCTTTGCATTCCCAGCTCACAATCTACTTGATTACTTTTCTACGATGAATCAGTAAGGAGATGCCGTGTGGTTTATTGTTTAATGGCAGCCTTAGTGTTTAATGCCGTCCTCACCTGGAATGACAGAGATAGTTTTCAGGGCTCGCAGTACTCTGAACGTTCTTAAGGCTGAGACATTGCCCAGGTCCACAAACTCAGTAACATATCTGCAACAAGCGAGAGCCACATACAGACAATGACAAAGCAGCATGAATCAAGCCAGCACAGTGGGGTGGAGAACGTGAAGCATCTGAGACAGAGCGAGAGAAAGAGCGCTCTACTTTCATATTACAGCCTGCTTCAACAGATTGGGATTCCTTACCTGGGATTACTGAAACCGTTTTCAAAGCTCTCAGGACTCTGAAAGTTCGAAGAGCTGAAACATTGCCTAGGTTTACAAACTCTGTTACATACCTGCAGGATCAAATCACAGTTATTTTTAAGTGCAACAAGAAGAAAACATGTTTTGCTATTCCTATCCTTGTTCTCATGTCGCTGGTGGTGCAGACCACTCAGCAAGCATTCCGGCTCTTTGAAGAACATCTCCTGCACAGATCTCCCATGTTAAGGGTTAAGACATCTTTGACGCTGTGCTCCTGCCTTGTATCTGAAAATGCGCAGAGCAGATCACGCATTTCAGACAGAACTGATTTCCTTTCATAAGGACATTTCATCCGGTAGGACCATTTCACTGATTGAATTTGTGAAAATAATAACCAGGGTGACTAGAATGGGGCGGCTGCAGATCGGAACTGATGTAATCTTATTCTTCTGCAGTACTGCTGCCTTTCTGCTTCTCTTATTAATCAAAGGCAACAGTCCAAAAGGATCTCTTCTATTGAATATCAGAACTCTTTTACAGTGGATGACAATAATGCAGCTTCACCCAGAACAAGTGAATACCGGATGGGTTTCTACGATCAGGCAATTGCCTTTTACTGTAGAAGTGATTTGTAATAAAATTACAGTGACCAGGCCTGAAACCAGGAGATGTTCTGCTAATGAGTCTTAATGCTGTATCAATACAGTGATCACAGCTGAGGATTTTTCACGTTAACAAGTCATAGGCCCTGTAAAGAATGCATTAAGAAATAACAAATTTGATTTCAGAGCTTCTATAACAGCTCTATACTGTGCATTCAGAGCTTGCTGTAACAGCTGTGCATTCAGAGCTTGCTGTAACTGTGCATTCAGAGCTTGCTGTAACAGCTCTATACTGTGCATTCAGAGCTTGCTGTAACAGCTCTATACTGTGCATTCAGAGCTTGCTGTAACAGCTCTATACTGTGCATTCAGAGCTTGCTGTAACAGCTCTATACTGTGCATTCAGAGCTTGCTGTAACAGCTCTATACTGTGCATTCAGAGCTTGCTGTAACAGCTCTATACTGTGCATTCAGAGCTTGCTGTAACAGCTCTATACTGTGCATTCAGAGCTTGCTGTAACAGCTCTATACTGTGCATTCAGAGCTTGCTGTAACAGCTCTATACTGTGCATTCAGAGCTTGCTGTAACAGCTCTATACTGTGCATTCAGAGCTTGCTGTAACAGCTGTAAGAGCTTGCTGTAGCTCTATACTGTGCATTCAGAGCTTGCTGTAACAGCTCTATACTGTAAAGTAGCTTCAGATATTTCTGTTACAAGTTGCAATTGCTCTGAGCAGTCTGTGGCATTGTTGCTTCTTCTTTAGCTATTTTCTCTAACATGTCTATACAGTATTTCAGTGTTTATTTTTATTGCTACACTGCAGGAGATGTTCAGAAAGACTCTGGCATTGTGGTTTCAGTTTCCACTCACAATATAATAGATCAGGTTAGTCCTGTACATGCACTGCTAATAAGCTTGAAGCAAAGAATCCCAATCTATTCAACTTCTTTGATAAAGTACTACTATCTACCACGACTACTGCTAACTCAACTACTGCTACTTATATTAATAATATACACCCAGAGAGCCACTGAGGAATACTGGTCACATGACAAAACACAAGCCTTGTTTTGTTCATAGCACATGGAAACAGAATATTCAGCCACATTAGAGTAATGACTGGACAAAACATATCTGCCTTTCCTGAAAAAGTTAATAACACAGAAATATGACAGGATATCAAACAATACAAAACCAATGATGGTGTACTGAGCAGAAGAGGAGGCTCACACATTACAGCAGGAGGCTTCCCTGCAGATACTGTTTATCACAAGTCATCCTCATGTCTCAGAAGCCCTGTACGCTCCCAGGAGAAGCCTTTACACAGCCTCCTTGACAACAAACTACATCCCTGTCAGCTATTCAATGAACTAGTGAACCCTTTACATATATACAGTATATATATATATATATATATATATATATATATATATATATATATATATATATATAGAGAGAGAGAGAGAGAGAGAGAGAGAGAGAGAGAGAGAGAGAGAGAGAGAGAGAGAGAGAGAGAGAGTTTAAAAAGAAAATCACAAAAACAGCCACTTCCTTTTACATTTTATACAACAGGATTCATTTAAAGTGCTTTTAAGGTTGTGTTTTTTTCTCTTTAGTTTGGTTTTGCTATGCTGTATATTTAAATTTATCTCAGAAATGACTCAAGTGGATTTCAAGTTAGATAATAAACACTTGATGTCTGGGCCTGGAGGAATTGAGAGCTGGAAACATGAAGGCAGTTGGAAAGCCTCGCTCTTTTTCTAGCACTCAGGATGCTAAGAGGGTGACCGCTGGCTTCAGTTTACACAAACCACTCCCAATCTGAGGGCAAGGGCTTCAAGCAATGGAAGCGGGGCTTGATAGAGTCATAGGCATGCACACACCTCTTTAGAATGAAGTAATGAACCCGTTCAATTCTGCCTCATCTTAACAAATCACATTGGAATATTCTGAAAAACATGTTGTTTTGTCCTGTTCGCATGTATACTCAAAAAAAGGAAGCTGTTCTTCAGCTCAACAAAAATGATGCAGGACTGAATGGGTTAAATAGTTAAGAAGAGGTAACATCAATTTTATTAATTGTTTGCAATAATCAAAAACAAAAACACAAAAAAAATCTTAAAAAGAACAATAATAATAATAATACTAATAATAATAATAATAATAATAATAATAATAATAATAATAATAATAATAATAATAATAATCACACCACAATTTATTTTGGCTTTTACTGTATGTTGGGTCCCAACAGAATTTGGCACCATTCATTTAAGTTGTTAAGACAAGCCTATTGGACCCTTTCCAAGGTTCTGTCTGGATATGCTGCTGAGATCACAAATAACACTATCTCTCAGCTGAGCTGCCTTCATGTATCAGAGCTCCGTTTTACACCAACCTATCATTCTTTGGTGTACATGCACACTAGTTTATGTGAATGCTATCGTTTTTTCAGAAAGCAGACTACAGTTTGTTTGTATAAATGCCATAGGTAGCAGACCCCTCTACTCATTTGAAGGCGTTCCTGATATGGTAGAAGGTAGTACAACAGAGATTAAGGGATTTGTCTTTCATTTTATATGCTCAATGCTGATAATATTTTACAGGACATGTCAATAGAGTTTTTTTTTTAATATATATTTGAACAAAGTGTTTAATTTCATAAAATTCTAAAATATGTCAAATGAATATAGGGCACAACACTAATAATGAGTTTTCAAAAGCTGTACAAGGGCTGTTTGAATGACCTTAACCACAACCTCGTCAATGCCACATGCTTTTGACTAGCGCTGAAGCATGGATAGTGTTATAATTGACAGTATTCATTTGTTTTAAAATCCATGTTAACAATGAACACAGAGGTTGCATGCTATGATAATAGCGGCATTATAATTCCTGAAAACAATTCCACGTGACCCTGTCCTTTTCTTTATGAAACTGTCAGCTTTGAACACGCTGGTCCCGTGCAGTAAGCTTTGTTTCTCAACACACAACATTCTTAAAAAGAAAGCAAAGTCCTCTGAAAGAATTCAAAGTGGTCAAGAAACAGGACAAAACAATTCCCATGAAAGCACTTGGGATACAGTTCTAGGAACAGGAGGACAATAAAGGGAAGGGGTGGGGTAGCTGACTTCACTCTGGGGATCAGATACTTACGCCATGAGAATAACACTGAAATCCAACCAATTCCATGGGTCTCGCAGGAAGGTAAAGTGGCCAATGCAGAATCCTCTCGCCAGGATTTTTATCATGGATTCAAAAGTGTAAATGCCAGTGAAAGTGTACCTGAGTGGAGTGTTTAAAAGATTGAGAGCATTAGCAGTCAATGGAATGGGAGTGATGAGGCGCATTCAACCCACTCTTCTGTTTGTAAATGTGGGCTGCCTCAAATATGGTACAGTGCAGGTTTATCAGGATCAGATGACACAGAAAGGTGGTAAGCATGTGTAACCATCAGCCTCATAATAATCCCGTGAATGAATGATGAATTGACAGTCATCAAGACAAGAAAGGACACTTATTTTTATATATATATATAATATATATATATATATATATATATATATATATATATATATATATATATATATATATATATATATATATATATATATATATATATATATATATATATATATATATATATATAACTATTAACAAAATATATATCACATTGTAGCCAGGTTGATGGAGGGAGATGATAAATGGAGCATTCTGATTCTCATTATTTTATTTTGTATTTTTTTCATTTGCTTGTTAATTTGTTTATAAGTGATCAATGTACCTCTCAACCCTTCTTGATCCTAAAATTGCTGTTTGAGATTCTTAAAATTCACATGTGAGCTAAAATATTTTCTTATTCAATAGAAATCAAACCCCTTCAGTTTTACAGGGCCATATTGTGCTGTTTTTTTCTTAATTACATTTTCTCCAAAACTGGCATACTACACCCCCTCCCCGGAGCCATTACCGTCTTCAATTCAATAGGACGACGTGGTAAGCACTGAACAGCATTCTCTCACAGCAGCTTTTGACACTAGGAAGTTCAACAGTACTTCTGTTTACACAGTCACAATCAACTGAACTCCAAATAGCAGCCAATGGCTGCGCACCGTGAGGTGCAATCTGTCACACGTGTTGAGAGGCACATTGTGTTCTCCTGCTGGGAGAAGGTAATGACTGACAGGGTTCCTTGCATGGTAAATACCAATGAATCCCTGCTTTTCATTTGCAATAAAAACATCTTCCAGCATCTGCTGGTAGTACACTGCCACTATAGTGCTTGGAGCTCTTCATTAAAGGTAAAAGGTACACTAACTTTTACTTGAGGCCATGCACAGTGCTTCAAGACTAAGCCTGGTGTTGAATTGTTTGACTTGCTTCAAAGTAAAGCTAGCTTCCGATGACAAATGGGCTGAATCCAAAACAGTGCAATTATCGAAATCATCTCAACAGTAGAATTGAATTACTTGGCAGATTCAATCGGGTCACTTTGAGTGCCAGGGAGAATGATAAATAGAGGACAAACAATAGTGGAGCCATTCTCCAAACACACAGATAAAGGAGAAGTAAAAACTATTGCTGTAAATTCAGATAACTGATATGTCAAACACTCAATAACACATGTTGTAATGGGACAGAAATATAAACACCTCAAATGTATTGGTTTCTCTAAATGTCCTCAGTCCAGGACTTAGTGCCGTGCCTTTTGCAAAACTAGGCACTAAATCTAAGATTGAGAACTTTGCTCATAGTTAATGAATTATTGAATTAAATAATTTATGAAACATACATATGTGTATATGAAGTGTGAAAAATTCTATATAGTGCAAGTCAGTATGTTAGTAAGTAACACTGTCATGAATTTAGCTGTGATCTACAAATCTGTTCAGAGCTAACCCTCCAGCTCCAGTATAGCCGATGCTAAGCACCCTGTATACCAAGCACTGCTCCTATCTGCCAAAATAACTTCAAATGTGTTCATTTAAAAGTTGGAATTATTATTTATGTTTTGTAAAGTGACTTGGTGAGATTTGGAAACTCACTCTCCAATTCTTTCTGAATGCAAAATGTTCTGATCACACTGTCACAGGCAGACCTCAAATTGCTTTAGGTATTTTAAAAGATCATTTGAAAATCCCAGTTGGTGTAAAATTGAAAAGTCTTGGATGAAGCTCATGTCTATTCGATACAGAATGCAATTACGATTGCCCAATCCAACTTAAAAACAATTTGATACCACTTTACATTAAGTGTCTCTAATGACTGTGTGTTTGCATAGCAGTTACATAGTAAATACATGTGTACTTACACCTAATTACCATGCTATTATGCATACCATAGTTACATAGTATATAGTTAGGTTTAGAGTCAGGGTTAGGGTTAGGGTTAGGGATAGGGATAGGGTCATTAGTACACATGTACTTAGTAAGCAGATACAATGTAAATACATAGTTTTTGGAGACACTTCATGTTTCCAGCAATTCTTGTAACACTGAAGTATCTGTTTCTAAAAAAAAAATTAATGAAAATTTTGGAAGGAGGCATAACAGTCTATTTTGTAATGAAGAGTAGAAGTATGTCATACCATGATTTCATTCAGATGTGGCATAGCAGGTGCAGTCAGCAGAGTTATGAGCTGGGTAGACTTACATTGTTAACTTACTTGCAAAGTGAGGCTCACAAGGCAAGAAACACCTGGCAAAGCTTAACATCAGGATAAATAGGGCACAGTTCAGATGTCAGTATTGTGGAAGTAAGTTTAGGGAATAGCAAAGAACAGAGAAGAATTCAGCAGAGTGCAAATGTATTAGAACACCTCAAGATGTGTCATTTCTACCATTTCTAAACCTACCTGCAGGAGAACTTACATTTCCACTCAGTAATCAACGACATAGAAGCAATAGGCACCCATGCATGAAAATCTTAGATCACTTTGTGCTGTAATTAGGCATCTTAAAAAAACTTCTAAAAAGTCTCATGAATTTTAACATTTGTGGCTATCCTTTTCTCTTCCCGTTTTGAATTAATTGCATGTGTGGCCCATTAAAGTCATCAATTTAATTTATTTATTTTATTTATTTATTTATTTTATTTATTTATTTTAATTAATTTTCCAAGATTTTCAGCTAGAGTGGTTTGATTTCATATGCACGACAAATCAAAACTACAGAAGCAATGGGGTGTTGTAATACATGTGCACACTGCTGAACTACAGAAGCAATGGGGTGTTCTAGTACATGTGCACACTGCTGAACTACAGAAGCAATGGGGTGTTGTAATACATGTGCACACTGCTTAACTACAGAAGCAATGGGGTGTTGTAATACATGTGCACACTGCTGAACTACAGAAGCAATGGGGTGTTGTAATACATGTGCACACTGCTGAACTACAGAAGCAATGGGGTGTTGTAATACATGTGCACACTGCTTAACTACAGAAGCAATGGGGTGTTGTAATACATGTGCACACTGCTGAACTACAGAAGCAATGGGGTGTTGTAATACATGTGCACACTGCTGAACTACAGAAGCAATGGGGTGTTGTAATACATGTGCACACTGCTTAACTACAGAAGCAATGGGGTGTTGTAATACATGTGCACACTGCTGAACTACAGAAGCAATGTGGTGTTCTAATACATGTGCTCACTGCTGTATATCTTTAGAAGAACAAACTGCATAAGAAAGGGAGAAATGTAAAAAGCATACTTACTCAACATACTTGGCCCAGGAATATGGTTCAGACATGGCCATGAACACACAGTTGGTCAGAATAGTGCACATTATAAACAAACTGAACAATGTGCAGGGGAGAGAGTGAAGGAAGTGTCAACAATAAAAGCATTGCAAAAACAAATCATATATACAGTATACATGGTAACACTTTACATAAAGTGCCTCTAATTACTGTGTATTTACATTGTAGTTACATAGTAAAAAAATAATTACAGTGTTATTATGCATATACAATGTGTAAATATTTTTGAATGACATAACCCTAGCCCCCTAACCCTAACCATAACCCTAAGCCCCTAACACTAACCCTAACCCTAACCCTAACCCTAACCTAACCATTTTGTGATGCAATTGTACACTTACATATATCGTGCGGAACAGTTTATACATTAAGTACATTGTAACTATGCATAATAACATTGTACTTATGTGTAAGTACTCATGTATTTAGTAAGTAACTATTATGTAAAGTGTTACCCAACATCTACACTAATATTTACACAAACAAAATTCTTAATTTAACTAATATATAGAAAGATGACTTGATAAAATCTACCAGTTAATTTGATATTTTGACCAGTATTGTGAACGCCTCTTGGTCACAGTCATGAGTAAACAGAGGAAGTATTCGCAAGTGTTAACATTTGTTTGGGTAAAGAACCCTATTTTTAACCAGCTGTTTGAAAGGCTATTAATTGATGACCATCATAGAGTAAAATGCAGTGACGTTTCCGATGACTGTGACTGAGATTTTAATGTCATCTTTATCTCAAGGTGGCTGTGTCTTCTTTATGAATGGCACTTAGTCTACAAAATGGAAAGCATGAGTCGGCTTTACTTCAGGAATATGCAATATGTGCAGATAGAGACTTTTGGAGTGACTGAAAAACCTCTGCATGGCTGTAACAGGATGCAGGATCAAATTACTGTACTCTAGACCCTTTGCTTTATAGTTGCACAGCGTGTTCAGAAAGTTGCCCTTTCCACTGGACGCCACCATCACAAGAGGACGGGTCCCCACACAGTCTGCACAGCAGGTTCTGAAGGGACATGTGAGTGACAGCTTGCAAGTCCCAGAACTAACAGGGCAGTGGTGACATGTTTCTAACCAGAACTAACAGGGCAGTGGTGACATGTTTCTAACCAGAACTAACAGGGCAGTGGTGACATGTTTCTAACCAGAACTAATGGGGCAGTGGTGAAATGTTTCTAACCAGAACTAACAGGGCAGTGGTGACATGTTTCTAACCAGAAATAACAGGGCAGTGGTGACATGTTTCTAACCAGAACTAACAGGGCAGTGGTGACATGTTTCTAACCAGAACTAATGGGGCAGTGGTGAAATGTTTCTAACCAGAACTAACAGGGCAGTGGTGACATGTTTCTAAAGCTCTTTGTTCTTATTTCATTTCAGGATTAAGAGAAGTCACGGTGATGGCATGGGCATTGCTGTGTTTAAGAGTTGGATCAGGGTTTGAAAGCTCTGCTGTGGTATAATGGAGACTCATTGCTGTGTTTAAGAGTTGGATAAGGGTTTGAAAGCACTGCTGTGGTATAATGGAGACTCATTGCTGTGTTTAAGAGTTGGATAAGGGTTTGAAAGCTCTGCTGTGGTATAATGGAGACTCATTGCTGTGTTTAAGAGTTGGATCAGGGTTTGAAAGCTTTGCTGTGGTATAATGGAGACTCATTGCTGTGTTTAAGAGTTGGATAAGGGTTTGAAAGCACTGCTGTGGTATAATGGAGACTCATTACTGTGTTTAAAAGTTGGATCAGGGTTTGAAAGCTCGGCTGTGGTATAATGGAGACTCATTGCTGTGTTTAAAAGTTGGATCAGGGTTTGAAAGCTCGGCTGTGGTATAATGGAGACTCATTGCTGTGTTTAAGAGTTGGATCAGGGTTTGAAAGCAGTGCTATGGTATAATGGAGACTCATTGCTGTGTTTATGAGTTGGATCAGGTTTTGAAAGCACTGCTGTAGTATAATGGAGACTCATTGCTGTGTTTAAAAGTTGGATCAGGGTTTGAAAGCACTGCCGTGGTAAATCCAAACACCTACAGAATCTCTCTTGTGATTCTAATTAGTCATGCCATGAGCAAAGTGTCCGTAAGACTAATATTTCTCAACACTTTGAAACACTTTATTTTTATTTTTAGCAACAGTGTGTTTTGGCTGTGATACAGCTGAGAAACAGCCATCTGAACTTAGCGTACAATGGAAAGTGACTCCCAATCAGACTTCTGAACACAAATGTCAAAGTGCTGGTCACTGGATAGGAATGTAAAAGAGGCATGTACAGTTCTATAGTGCAGCTTCCTTGGATCCCCCAGCTTTAAATTATAAACATTGAATCCTGCTTTTGCATTTATAATGGCATCTAACTGCAGTCTTTTCTTGTTATTTCAGATTTTTTGTATATAATCAAATGATATGAATGCCAATTAAATATAAATGATATATTAACTTGTACTGTAGTTATCTGATAGTGTATTAATTTGGGAACCCCTAATACAGCAGTAACATTACTGTTTGAGGGCATTGTTGTTCTTCTCTGCACTATGGGGTCATTCTTAGCTCTATTTCTGCATTGCATTTGTCGCATGTTTCTAGGTGAGTCATGGTTTGTTTTTCAACTTTCTTCCACTTAGGTGAGTGAACCTTTAATTATTATGATTATGTTTAAAATGCCTGCTTCTTTGGCAAGCTCAGCTCCCTCTTTTGATCAGCTACTACGGCAGTTCATTATAAGGGTATATGAATATGTTTTTTGATAAAGCTATTTTGTTTACAAGATAAACATTGAATAGTCAAAACGATACTGAAGACAAAGCTAGTCAGTCTCTAATATTCAGTGCAGTGATGGGTATGGAAGCGTCCGTTTGATGTACTCTAGGCGTTCCTTTTAGGAAACCATTTGGTTTGCAGTTTAAGCAATCCATAGCTGCTGACAGATGCCCTTTAACCTTTTTTAAATGTGACATGCCCCCTCTGGATCTACAACTCTTTTAGCAAATGAGACGGCTTGATTTGCTCAGGCAATGCTAAAATCTAGGGTAAGAGGTGAATGCTTGCATTTACAGGGAACATCGGCACATGCAGAAGTGAACAAACCCACTCACAGATGTTTGTAGTCCTTTAACTCTTTAAAAGGATGATGAAGAGACTATCGTTCAGTGGCCAAAATACATGGCCCATTGTGATGTCACCATTTTTAATTAACTTTGCTGTTGAATGGGATCTTTCAGGTTTTTTTTTTTTTTTTTTTTTTTTTAAGCGGGTGACGTCAACTGTACCAATATTGAGAATAAAGCACGGTAAAAACTCAATACGGTATAGTTGATGTCATGGAATACAGCAGCGCTCCGATTGGCTGAAAGATCCTCAGCAGTCTACAGTACTGTGTTTACTCATGCTGTGACATGGTCAATAACCATTTCGAACCTGGCCTTGCTTTAACAGTCCACTAATGCAAAAACATTTATATACAACACCATTATTCCGGAAATGGAAAATACATAACCTTGCAAAACTGGAATACTAAAATGTAATCCCAGACAGTATGGCATTGTAATTAACAGCTGTCACCAAAGGAATACACTCAAACCAGTTAGAGGATTTCAAACCCTTTCAATTTCTATCAATCAAGAAAAAGGATATGAATGCACTAAAACTTTAATTGAAGCTCTTCTGATTGGATGGAAAGGACTAAATATGTACAGGGCAGACGTCCCATTAAATCGGAAGATCGCCTTTCCTTTGTTCAGTACTATAAATGTCTGTGAGGAGAGAGAGAGAGAGAGAGAAAATATCTTTATACAAAACACAAAAACCGCCTGATTGTCAGGAAGTAAAAGAAATTGCTGCTTAAAGACAAGCAATTAGTGATCACCCAAGACCACTGCTTTTAGGCACTGCATGCCACCGGGAGATGTATGGTCATTCAATACTGTACTCTGTAGAGCTACTGTAAATAGAATGAC
>NC_054536.1:1276981-1384481 GCF_017654505.1 Polyodon spathula | reverse complement strand
TTGGTTTGTTTGTTTGTTTTTTAAACTGTATAGGACACTTTTAAATTAGCTGTCCTAATATTCAGCATTGTTCCATACTCTTCATCGCACGTCAATACATGCAAAATCAGCATGAGCTCATTACTGATTTTAACATTGAGCAAGCCTTATAATTAAAAGGTCACTCATGGAATTCATGTAACATTACATTAGTGCTCCAGTTTTTGAATAGAGCCAATATATGGGTTATACAATAAACATAACAGCTTATAACTGTTTTCTACACTGCATAGGTCACCTCTAAACTAGCTGCACTAGTATTGAGGGTTATCCCGTCCTCTTCATCAACTCGTCCTGTTTTCTAGAAAGCCGCTGTCCCAGATCTAGAGGTGCAGGTAAACAGTGGTCATGCTTTCCGCTAGGAAACATCATAAAAGTACTGAGTCTTTTTAAACCACATCAATCAAACCAAGCAGGCACGTCCCATTCCAGTTCCACACTTCATTTTATATTCACTCAGTGTTGCGCTTGTGAAATAGAACTGGAATGCAGTTCAGAACATGTAGTGTTATACAGCTCCCGAATAGCTGTGAGCTATCCATCAAGCAGGGTCTCTGCAACAGTGCCCACAGGCAGTGCCTGAGTGATTTCCCAGTGCTGTAAAACATTAGTAAACTCCAGCTGTAACGTATCCCAGCTGGCATATGTTGATCAAAATGACCCCCAAGCTAGCTTGTATCCTTTTTGAGCTGATGCCACTGTAGCTCTTAACAACTCACTACACAGTATACAGCTCTTTATATGCAATACAATAGTGTTTAACACACAACAGCATCCATACAATCGAATAAAACAGAAGACATTTCAGCAGACCAGCTGTTTGAGTCTTCAGCAGCTCCTGCCATCTCTCTCTCTCTCTCTCTCTCTCTCTCTCTCTCTCTCTCTCTCTCTCTCTCTCTCTCTCTCTCTCTCTCTCTCTCTCTCTTTCTCTCTCTCTCTCTCTCACTCAATTCTCTGGGTACCTTGAGTCCCCAGCTGACAATTGGAGATGATTGAACAGGGGCAGCTGAACTGAAGTGCTGTTGCAAAATCAATAATTTGCCAGCCGACTTCAGTGCACATACAGTAAAGAGCTAATCATACTTATGGACATGAAAATATGTCCTGTTTTCAGAGTACATTTACTGGTTCTGAAGTATTGAAAGCACATCCAATCTACTCCAGAAGACAGTGGAGGGGGTAGGACTGTTCCCAAGGCAATGGTACACAAGGTCTCTGCTGTTAATTACTGGGAAGTGCATGCCTTGCAGTAGATGATTGCTGCCTGTTCTTTTGATGAAGTGTAACAGCTAGGTATTCTGTTCAGGTTTTGAGGATATTAGCTGCAGTACAGTGTTAGCTATTCGCATGTTTGTGCTATGCCACTCAGCTGGAATGCAGATCACTGTTCTCTGCTGTTGTTTTTAATTCACGGTTAGGGCATGTTGACAAGTCCTATATTAGCCCTTTTGTTCACTTGGTTTCTAAATTCCAAGATATTTCTATGTGTAAATGAAAAAGACAAGGGAGCCCCGTGGTTGGCAGATTTGTGTTTTGTTCACCAGTTTAACATCAACATTTATGAAAATTTGCAAGCAGCAAGCAAACATGTTGAGATACTTGTGATTTAGAGTGGCAATGACTACTGAGCAGTTCTGTTTTGAAATTGTGTCCAGGTTATACCTGTACAATCTCTCCTGAAGCTCTCTCTATTAGAGCTACAGCTGCTGTTCTTGTTTGGGAATTTTAGTGCATTTACCGAGCTGTCAACATTGATAACGACTTCAACAAATCCATAGACATCTTCAGGAAAATAATGTATGGGCTGAAGAGCAACAAAATGTCAAGCACTGTAGCAAATAAGCACCGGAAATCTTAATTAACTTCGTGAAATGTTGATTGACTGCCACTGTAGCTATTTTAAAATGTACATTTACTGCATGCCCACCACACAGCATTGCCTACGTGTAATATTGACCAGAGAAAACACTTATGCACTTTACAGGGTTGCTGGCTTAATTTCCTCTGTCAATTCCCAGAGCAGGGAAGCATTACTCTTTTTACACAACACAACTTCAGCCCATCAATGCAGTGTCCCCCTTTGCTTGCTAATGTGCAGATGGCAGACTGTAACCCTTTCCACACCAAATGCCCTTCTTATGCTCGGCAAGACAGCAGATCTTACATACTGTTAGAAGGGCTGCCAGGCGGAGTCAGGTTGGCAAATGGTTCTATTCTGTTTACATTTTTTCCTGAAGTAATGACTACGGGACATCTTTTTTTTATAATTTCCACCTGTTTAGAATGGCAGATATATTAAAGCTGAGGGAACACAAAGTTCTCTTAAAAATAAATAAATAAATAAATAACATTCCTTAAAACAGTGTTTGGAGTTTTGTGACCAGGAGCTGATGCTTCAGACTGTGGCTATTCAAAACAGAAAAACTTTTCCATTAACATAAAACAGAAAGTACTGATTAGAGGAGAAACCTCAGAATGGAGTGTGGTAACCAGTGGAGTACCACAGGGATCAGTATTAGGTTCTTCCTAATCTACATTAATGATTTATATTCTGGTATAGTAAGCAAACTTGTTAAATTCGAAGACGACACAAAAATAGGAGGAGTGGCAAACACTGTTGCAGCAGCAAAGGTCATTCAAAATGATCTAGACAAGATTCAGAATTGGGCAGACACATGGCAAATGACATTTAGTAGAGAAAAGTGTAAGGTACTGCACGCAGGAAATAAAAATGTACATTATAAATATCATATGGGAGATACTGAAATTGGAGAAGGAATCTATGAAAAAGACCTAGGAGTTTTTGTTGACTCAGAAATGTCTTCATCTAGACAATGTAGAGAAGCTATAAAAAAGGCCAACAAGATGCTTGCATACATTGTGAAAAGTGTTGAATTTAAATCAAGGGAAGTAATGTTAAAACTGTACGATGCATTAGTAAGACCTCATCTTGAATATTGTGTTCAGTTCTGGTCACCTCGCTATAAAAAAGATATTGCTGCTCTAGAAAGAGTGCAAAGAAGAGTGACCAGAATTATTCTGGGTTTAAAAGGCATGTCATATGCAGACAGACTAAAAGAATTGAATCTGTTCAGTCTCGAACAAAGAAGACTACGTGGCAACCTAATTCAAGCATTCAAAATTCTAAAAGGTATTGACAGTGTCGACCCAAGGGACTTTTTCGACCTGAAAAAAGAAACAAGGACCAGGGGTCACAAATGGAAATTAGAAAAAGGGGCATTCAGAACATAAAATAAGAGGCACTTTTTTACACAGAGAATCGTGAGGGTCTGGAATCAACTCCCCAGTAATGTTGTTGAAGCTGACACCCTGGGATCCTTCAAGAAGCTGCTTGATGTGATTCTGGGATCAATAAGCTACTAACAACCAAACGAGTAAGATGGGCCGAATGGCCTCCTCTTGTTTGTAAACTTTCTTATGTTCTTATGTTCTTACTGTTTTGATCAGTAAAAAGTCCTCCGAACACAAAGCTAACAATGCTGTCTCTTCCTTGAAGGAAAACTACACACAAAAACTTTCCCAAGTTTTCCCAATGTTAAATTCCATGCTTCTATGTGTTTTATTTGCCTTGCTTAAGTGTGAAATGTAATGTGCTGGAGTCACAATGTTTTATTTTGAAATGCCTTGGCGCTATCTGTTTAATGGATTGAGGCTTCACTGAGGGAGCGTCGAGGGTTTTGTTATCATGTCAAAGTGTTCTCTGATCTCAGACTGCATTTAGTCAGCCCGTAGCGCTTGGCATTTCGCCATGGAGCTTTCTCTTCATTTATGTTGTGTTTTGAAAAGTCACAGTGCACACAGAAGTTAATGCCGACTGTCCAAGCAAGGACACAAGAAAGAAAATGCTTTCAGTTACAAGGAACAACATGCCGTCAAACTCCTTTAATACTGCTCGTGTTAATGCACCCTCCACGTCTTGTCATCACAAGGAAATGTCCTCACCAGAACAACAATAACAGATAATATATAGAACACCCTCGCTATAATGAACCCGTGGGGGTCCAAGCCTTCTATTCGTTATATCGAGGGGTTTGTTATAGCGAAAGGACAATCAAAATGAACTATAAACTGTTAATGAGGTGAGATTGTGAATACCTGTTCGTCTCATGTATGCAGTATTCTGCCTTTGCTTTATCCTATTCGTTAAAGAATTAAAACGCAGTACAAAAAGCAAAAATTGAAGCTGAAATTTAATTCATAATCAATCTGACATGAAGCGTTTCTAAATGCATGTGACAGAGAGTGAATGAATCCGAATCAACAATCTCCCTCTCGACGAGTGAGGGCACTGTACAACAGGAGCTACGGGCTTCCTACTGAATGGTTGGGCAGTTCATCCCAGGGACAGTCGGGAGCCGGCCATTCAGGAAGAGGGCGGCGTTATGGTACCTGGAGTCATCGCCCTAGTATGGTGAGCGAAGTTTCAGTCATGAATTGGAGGAGACGTGATTGAACTAGCTATCGGAGGGGCCGTGGCTTAGGGTACTTTAGGGGGACGTGACGCCGTAATCGGCTCCTTTGTTGTGGTTAATGGGAGGAGACAAGGACGGAACCTTGAATGAAGTGTGGGTTCATGTTTTCTGTGGTTATTATTTTGGGACTGCAACCCCTTTGTTTTGTAGCTGGTAATATCCATTGCTGGGTAGAACGAGCTTTATTATTTTGAGTCCAGTTTTTGCTGGCAATACCCATTGCTGGGTAGAGCCAGCTTTATTATTTGAAACCCGGTTTAAAGGGCATTAAAAGAAACCTGACCGGTAAACTTTGTGCTTGTCCTTTGTTAGAGCACCTCAAATCACCTATACACCACTACAAACCACTTTGCCACAATGCACCAAATTTTAATCCAAATGCAAGAATCCCAATCTGAGTTTTTATTCCAAATCAACCCGACATCAGAAGGTCATCAGATCTTCCAAGTTTGTGTTGTTACTGTTTTGTTTTGTTTTTTTATCAGTTTTGCATGGTTGCTAAACAAGCAAAACACCCTGTATTCCTGACAGAGATATGCCTGCGTTACCTCTTTTTTCAAATGCTGAGTATAGTTTCCAACTCTGTTGCAACATAAAATGATTTTCTTTTCGGAGGCACAGTTACAGCGCTCGCTTTAAGACTGAAGAGTTGACTTCATTGACTGCTGAGGTGGCGTCCCGTGTGTACAGACCAGGATGTTGACAGTGTGTTTTTATGTTATCTTTTTTATTTTCTTTCATTTGGGGTCCAGGCGCCAGGTTTGTTATAATGAAGGGAGTTATAGCGAAGGCGTAATATATATTTAGGGCTTCTGATTTTTGGTTTTAACTGATATAAACAACAGTAAAACACCCCAGATACAGAACAAATTAAATCAGTGTACACCAGAATAACACTTGACATGGTTATTCAATTCACCTTGACTTGACCCCTTTCCCTGTGAAAAAAATAAATAAAATACCTACAAAAAAATATATATATTTAAAAAACCATCCCAGTGCAGCTGGGCAATGTCCCCTCCTTCCAGACTTGTATCTCGCATTGATTCGTTCTGAATGCTTAGTTTAAACCCATCCCTACTATAGTGACAGCAAACTGTATGAGGATTGTAAACACATGTGAGTCTTAAAACGAGATGCTCTTGCTCACGAGATTTAAAGCTGTATTACAGTTTGATAGGGAGTATTTACACGCTCGTGGAATTTAAAACAGAATTGCAAATTGTGGTGACATGAAAAAAAAAACCCTAAATGCACAATACTCCCAGAAGAATATGCCTATGACCATAATGCTTTCGCTGTGAAAGACAGCAAAGCAAAGAAGGTACAACTGAAGTGTGCAAGTACTGTCGAGTTACTATACATATTGTGACTAGGGACCACCCACCACTAATTGGACGGGACAGTCCCTAAACGTAAAGATCAAGTCAGGGTCCCGGGCTAAATTACTTCAGGATGGAATTTGTCCCGGATTCCTAGACACAGTGCACCCTTACAGTGTATTGCCATAGTCAAACCATAACATATCAGTCTGGAGCAGTGTCTGTCTGTCGCATCGCTTTGCACAGTGCTTACAAAAGTACCACAAAGTCTTCCTGTGAGGACAACTGAGAAAGTGAGCACTTCCTTCAAAAAACCTGCTTTAAGTAATAGCAAAGCTTATTCCCTGCCAAACATGAGCCACTCTAGCTGTGTAATGGCTGCACTTAAGGGTAGGGTTTCGGTGTAGGGAGGGGATGATTCCTTGTTTTATTAACAATAAAACAATAGCCAATCAGAGTGCTCGGGTTAAATTTGTAAGGACAGCTCATTTTGCAATGCCTTACACAGCCCCAGAATGATAGCCAATCTAAGACATAAAGCTATAGAACCCCTCTATCATGTGACTTTTTATACAGCACGTGTTCCCTATGTGATCTGCTTTGGCAACAGCAAACTAAATACAATTGGTATCATATTTTTATTTCAGTGTTTTCTTTGTGCATGCGAAACGTCTGAGTGTAAAAGTTGAAGTGACACTGATAATGATAATGATACATCAGTAAAGGAAGGAGCACCCTATAAGACAGAAAGGAAGCACCCTTGCAAATCCAGAGAGGAATGGGTTATAACGTCACTCACGTGGATTAGGAAAAGTGCCAGTGATTCAACAAGAGTCTTTACACATTATGCAGAAAAGATTTTAGAACTGGACACTTATAAAAAGTGAAAGCCAAGAAAAAAAAAGATTTACATATAACTTAAAAATGGAATTAATAAAAACCAAAAATCAGAAGCCCTAGATATCTTAGATATCTTAGATATCGAGATGTCGGCTCACTGCAGTGACTTTCAAAACATGTTGTAATGTTTGTTATCATACTATTCCTATGATGTAATAATTCTCACTGAAGGTATGGGTGTGGGGTGTGGGTTTAGATTGATACATGCATGAATGTTAACCTTATATATTTGAGAATATGTTTGTATTATAAGATTGCATTTATGTTGTTTAAAAATATAATACAAATATATTTTAAAAAAAGAAGAAAATAATAGGAGTAAATGAGGATTATTACACTGGCTATTGTCACACTATTATCAGTCATATTTATCAGTCATATACAGTAAATACTTGACTTAAAATAACTATTATTATTATTATTATTATTATTATTATTATTATTATTATTATTATATTGCAATCAAGTACGAATGATAGTACGTATTTGACAAAATCGGGTGACTGGACAAGTGCTCCAGGTTATATACGGTTCGCCTTCAATGAGCTGTCAGTACCATAGCATGTTTAGTAGTATGCATGCCCAGATGATCTACAGTCTCAAGAACTTGTGCTAAGGAATGTCCACCCCTGCGATACCATTAACAAAAGAGGACATTGTTTCCGGTGTGATAACATTACACTAATCCCTCATATGACTGCTGCTGCCCTTGTGCTATCATTGCATGTTCAAACCTATAGATTTCCACTGCTGTGCCACTGCATTGCCACTGGAGATCATTGCATTGGGGGGATGAGGCCTCTCCTGTAGAAAGCAAAGAATTACAGAGTGCCAGGAGCTGCTTCATGAGCACAAAGCTAAGTCTCATGGTCCATCAGTCAACACGGCATCTCACAGACAAGACCCTGCCTGAGAAAGAGTAGACAGAGCTGAGGTGCAGGGGAGAGCCTGACACCAAACCACCTCCCGCTGTACCAGGCTTTTCAATCAGACAGGGTGATCCATCCCACTCCATCCACAGACCCTGCCTGAGAAAGAGTAGACAGAGCTGAGGTGCAGGGGAGAGCCTGACACCAGACTACCTCCCACTGTACCAGGCTTTTCAATCAGACAGGGTGATCCATCCCACTCCATCCACAGACCCTGCCTGAGAAAGAGTAGACAGAGCTGAGGTGCAGGGGAGAGCCTGACACCAGACTACCTCCCACTGTACCAGGCTTTTCAATCAGACAGGGTGATCCATCCCACTCCATCCACAGACCCTGCCTGAGAAAGAGTAGACAGAGCTGAGGTGCAGGGGAGAGCCTGACACCAGACTACCTCCCACTGTACCAGGCTTTTCAATCAGACAGGGTGATCCATCCCACTCCATCCACAGACCCTGCCTGAGAAAGAGTAGACAGAGCTGAGGTGCAGGGGAGAGCCTGACACCAGACTACCTCCCACTGTACCAGGCTTTTCAATCAGACAGGGTGATCCATCCCACTCCATCCACAGACCCTGCCTGAGAAAGAGTAGACAGAGCTGAGGTGCAGGGAAGAGCCTGACACCAGACTACCTCCCACTGTACCAGGCTTTTCAATCAGACAGGGTGATCCATCCCACTCCATCCACAGACCCTGCCTGAGAAAGAGTAGACAGAGCTGAGGTGCAGGGGAGAGCCTGACACCAGACTACCTCCCACTGTACCAGGCTTTTCAATCAGACAGGGTGATCCATCCCACTCCATCCACAGACCCTGCCTGAGAAAGAGTAGACAGAGCTGAGGTGCAGGGAAGAGCCTGACACCAGACTACCTCCCACTGTACCAGGCTTTTCAATCAGACAGGGTGATCCATCCCACTCCATCCACAGACCCTGCCTGAGAAAGAGTAGACAGAGCTGAGGTGCAGGGGGGACAGCCTGACACCAAACTACCTCCCACTGTACCAGGCTTTTCAATCAGACAGGGTGATCCATCCCACTCCATCCACAGACCCTGCCTGAGAAAGAGTAGACAGAGCTGAGGTGCAGGGAAGAGCCTGACACCAGACTACCTCCCACTGTACCAGGCTTTTCAATCAGACAGGGTGATCCATCCCACTCCATCGCAGACCCTGCCTGAGAAAGAGTAGACAGAGCTGAGGTGCAGGGAAGAGCCTGACACCAGACTACCTCCCACTGTACCAGGCTTTTCAATCAGACAGGGTGATCCATCCCACTCCATCCACAGACCCTGCCTGAGAAAGAGTAGACAGAGCTGAGGTGCAGGGAAGAGCCTGACACCAGACTACCTCCCACTGTACCAGGCTTTTCAATCAGACAGGGTGATCCATCCCACTCCATCCACAGACCCTGCCTGAGAAAGAGTAGACAGAGCTGAGGTGCAGGGGGGACAGCCTGACACCAGACTACCTCCCACTGTACCAGGCTTTTCATTCAGACAGGGTGATCCATCCCACTCCATCGCAGACCCTGCCTGAGAAAGAGTAGACAGAGCTGAGGTGCAGGGGGGACAGCCTGACACCAAACTACCTCCCGCTGTACCAGGCTTTTCAATCAGACAGGGTGATCCATCCCACTCCATCCACAGACCCTGCCTGAGAAAGAGTA
This sequence comes from Polyodon spathula, assembly GCF_017654505.1. Taxonomy (NCBI): domain Eukaryota; kingdom Metazoa; phylum Chordata; class Actinopteri; order Acipenseriformes; family Polyodontidae; genus Polyodon; species Polyodon spathula. The sequence goes on along the minus strand of NC_054536.1, from coordinate 1,375,135 downwards.
GACAGAGCTGAGGTGCAGGGAAGAGCCTGACACCAGACTACCTCCCACTGTACCAGGCTTTTCAATCAGACAGGGTGATCCATCCCACTCCATCACAGACCCTGCTTGAGAAAGAGTAGACAGAGCTGAGGTGCAGGGGGGACAGCCTGACACCAAACTACCTCCCACTGTACCAGGCTTTTCAATCAGACAGGGTGATCCATCCCACTCCATCCACAGACCCTGCCTGAGAAAGAGTAGACAGAGCTGAGGTGCAGGGGAGAGCCTGACACCAGACTACCTCCCACTGTACCAGGCTTTTCAATCAGACAGGGTGATCCATCCCACTCCATCCACAGACCCTGCCTGAGAAAGAGTAGACAGAGCTGAGGTGCAGGGGAGAGCCTGACTCCAGACTACCTCCCACTGTACCAGGCTTTTCAATCAGACAGGGTGATCCATCCCAGTCCATCCACAGGCACATATTTCAAGTGCTTCATTGCCTGTGTCAGCTCTTTGTTATTCAGCTGTTGCTTTCTAAGTAGGGCAGGCATAGTTCTGTGTCAGAAGATTATCAGCTGTCAGGGAACAGTGACCCGCAAGTGTCACTGGTGTAATTTTATTTGCTCACACACAACAGACAATTAAAGGTTATAAATGAGGGATCTGGTGTCAAGCTATGAATGTCTCCAACTTTAATACTGGTTTTGGCTCCCTTCGATTGCATGTTTACAAAATCCGAAAATGCGTCTCACACTTAATTAAATGACAAAAGTTGTAATAAATATGAACTGTGTTATGCTCAGCCTACAACATTTGTCAAAAAACTGGTAGTTTTCTGTTCTTTAAAGTCACTATAAGCAGCTCCACAAAAGTGTATATGGCTCCAATTTACATTGAAGCTTCCAAGCATCCTAAAGAAATCAAACAGCTTCCTTCTCAACCTGTAAACCACCTACTTCTCATGCTGTGCATTTTAGTGATAAAGCTCTTCTTACCAGGCATGTGGCGAGCAAAGCAAGCAAGCCAATTCAATTTGCTTCACTCAACACCTTGTCCATGCGAGCTATTTCACTCAATGTTTTTCCTTCTTTATGCAAGTCAAGGTTGTTCATATACGTCAGTTCCAACAATATTTGACGTTGCGCTCGGTGCCTTAGGTGGTTAATCTATTTTTTTTGTGATCACATACCGAAAACTCATGTAACAATAAACAAATCTATCTCATTTTTTAGGTTGTTACAGCTTCCTGAATTTTCTTAGAAAACACTAGTGGAGGCTTTGAGTACATTGTTAGGGTTAGGGATAGAGTAGAAAAATGCAACATGTCTAAGACTTTTGCACAGCAGTGTATAAACACATGCCAGGTGAGGGACTGAGGGCTGCTAGTTACCTGTTCAAAGATCCTTCTTGCTAGTGGTTAAGAAGAGGGATGAGGGGAGGTTGTTAACTGTGGATTCTGTTACAATAACATTGACACGTGTAGTTGAAATAAAACAATGGGATATTCACGGGTCTACTTGTATTTCCCTTATTGCTGATGATAAGATTTCACATTGACTCTGAGGAAGACACAATGCAATACGTAGGCATATAGGTTCAAATATATGGACAAAAACATTTATTTGTCAGTCATGTTAAACTTACAAAATTGATGCAAATTTAATAAAGCCACATCATGAGACATCTTCCTGCCCTGCTCCACCATTAACCTGTTCCAATAATCACACTTCTGAGAACAGAACAAATCTTTCCATCAGACGTAATCACTCAAGTGCATCCCTGGATTTCCTCCCTCATCTGACATATGGAAGAGAAGCTTTCGCAGCCTTGTACAATGAAAAGGTCCTTGTGATGTTGACCCTGCTTCTCAATATGCAAAGCAACGCTGACCCCATGGCATGTGAAGCTTTATAACTTCCTGGTCCATGCAAGGTCAGGGTTTGTCATTTTAACATCCTCTCATCTCACCGACTGTACAGGACAGAGTCTGAACACTATCTCCCGAGAAAAGGTTTTACACACTGCTCTGATACAGTATAGGGTTTGTCATTTTAACATCCTCTCATCTCACCGACTGTACAGGACAGAGTCTGAACACTATCTCCCGAGAAAAGGTTTTACACACTGCTCTGATACAGTATAGGGTTTGTCATTTTAACATCCTCTCATCTCACCGACTGTACAGGACAGAGTCTGAACACTATCTCCCGAGAAAACGTTTTACACACTGCTCTGATACAGTATAGGGTTTGTCATTTTAACATCCTCTCATCTCACCGACTGTACAGGACAGAGTCTGAACACTATCTCCCGAGAAAACGTTTTACACACTGCTCTGATACAGTATAGGGTTTGTCATTTTAACATCCTCTCATCTCACCAACTGTACAGGACAGAGTCTGAACACTATCTCCCGAGAAAAGGTTTTACACACTGCTTTGATACAGTATAGGGTTTGTCATTTTAACATCCTCTCATCTCACCAACTGTACAGGACAGAGTCTGAACACTATCTCCCGAGAAAAGGTTTTACACACTGCTCTGATACAGTATAGGGTTTGTCATTTTAACATTCTCTCATCTCACCGACTGTACAGGACAGAGTCTGAACACTATCTCCCGAGAAAAGGTTTTACACACTGCTCTGATACAGTATAGGGTTTGTCATTTTAACATCCTCTCATCTCACCGACTGTACAGGACAGAGTCTGAACACTATCTCCCGAGAAAAGGTTTTACACACTGCTCTGATACAGTATAGGGTTTGTCATTTTCTCTCGGTAATTGGTACTTCTGATCTAAAACCCATGTAACTCCAATAACTTGATGTTGGCAGGTGATGGAGGAGCAGGGTTGAGATTAAAATAGAATTATTCAAATGAAGCAGAGTCCTTTACAGAGATTATCAACGGTTTCTATATTTAGCCGACACCTTCTAAACTCTTGATTAGCGTCCAGTTTAAGCAATGAAATGTGATTCCTGCAAACTCTAAGAGGAGGAGGGTGTGCAGCTCCTGTCTGCGCTGAAACTCTCCTCCACCAATAAAGATGCAGCCTTGCAGGGCACTGCTGCACGCCAGCTAACCTCAGAGCGATCAAATAAAACTTCTAGGGTTAAAAAATAAAACAAACAAAATGGACCGAAATCAAAACCTTGAAAGGGTTAATAAACCTGTAAGTTGAAGATTTTAAATGTGTTTAAACATCAGGCAATAATGTCACCTGATCAAGGTTCTCGTGCTTAAGCAAAGTCTGTGTCTTCAACAATTAATTGGAGAAAAGGTGGATTTATATGACATTCATGGTTTAAAGTCCCAATTCATCTAATAAAGTGACTCGCCTCATCAATAAACAGGTACATTTGGTGTCCTTAACAGGGATGAGGCTGAGGCAAGAACCGACAACCCTGCCCACCGCAATCAACAGTCATTACCACAATGCAAAAGAGCTTTAACCTCCTCCCATCTCACTGAAAGGGGACTGGACAGAGTCCATAATGGCAGTGTACGACACAACACTGCCTGCTGCATGTGCTTACACATTTTAACACAGTGTGCATAAAACGGGATGTGGTTTGATTTCTTGCAGATCTATCTTGGAATTCAGACTGAGCATTTCAAAGTTATGAATGAAAGAATGCAAAGGATATCCATTCTAATCATATAAACTGGAGTAGAGAAAACATATCAATGAATATGTCAATCATACAGAAAAAAACAACTATTACATGAATGCAATAAACAAATGTTGCTGTTTATAAATTATTTTAAATATGCAACTAGTTAAATGAAAGCTAATAATGCTTATGTGATTGTGACAGAGAGCGAATGAATCCTGGTCAACAATCTCCCTTCTGAGCTGTGAGGGCACGGTATAACCAGAGCAGAGTGCCCCAGACTGGATGGTTCAGCAGTTCATTCCAGGGTCAGTCGGAAGCCAGCCATCCAGGAAGGGGGCGGGGTCAATATACCAGAAATCATTGCCTTAATGCGGTAGGTGATGTGTCAGTCACGGATTGGCGGATACGTGATTGGCCGTGACTGAAGGTATTTAGGGGAAATGGCCCAGTGATCTGTTCCTTTGGTTGGTTACTGAAAGGACCCGTGGGAAAGCGCATGTAATTAATAATCGTGAATGTTATCGTGTTTTGTTTGTTTGTCAGGCCGACTGTTTCTGTTTGTTCTTGCTAACACAATCCGGGAGCTGTCGCTTAAGACAGCACCCAACCCGGACTTCACTAATAAATTGTATTGCACCACTCGCACTTCAGCACTCACTCAGGACTGGCGATCGTGTGTGTGTTCTGTGTGTGTTTATACAGTATTTATTATTTCGGGACTAAACCCTGTGGTTATTTCACTGAGCAATACACATTGTTGTGTATTGCCAATCCTTCTTTGTTATTGCTGTTGTCAAGGGTCATTTGTATTATAAATAAACGTCATCATTTCACCAGTGCTTTGTTGTTTGTCGTTGTATTGAGCACTGCATCACCTGCACACCTGTGCACTACTTACTACTTTGCCACAGGAAAAGCAGTATTTACTGAAGCATTCAGAGATCACTGCTTCCTTGCCTTCGAACGTCTTCAGATTGCCCTGCATGTGGGAGTAATGTAAAGGAAATGTGTGCGCCCTAGTAATGTGGGGTGGACTCTTGCATACACACACAACCTTTAATGTTTTTAAATCTAGTGCTGACTCAGATCCAGTCCATGTTTTATTAAACTCCCTCCACACACAACTACCAATTCACCTTGTGGAAAGACCGGGGTCTAAGGGACTATGTCTAAAGTTCCATTAATTAAGAAGACTTGGATCTAAGGTACTGTGTCTAAAGTTCCATTAATTAAGATGAAGAAAAGTGCCTAACACTTATTGTGAATGGAGCCAAGAACTCTGCCCCTTAGTGTACCCAGAATGGTTCCTAAACATTTTCAGAAACTTTCACCAAAAATGGAAATGCAGGTTTTCTTAAATTAGTCCCAGCTTTTTTTTTTTTTTAGTTACTTATCACTTAGTTTAGTGTGTTAAAGCATTGCATGAGCCGACCAACATGCAGTTAAGCACAGTAACGAACAGTCAATGGCATGTTAACCATGACAAAGTGCAGTAAATGCGAAGTAAACTGCACATTACCATGCAAATATGCTGCAGTAAACTTTTACTCGTGCTCTGCTAACTAAAATGACCTGTAACTAAGCCCAATGTACCACATACATACTGGCCCTTAGAAGCTGCCAAGTTGGTTCACTCTACCAATCTGTGGTCACGTTCCTTTTCTGATGCCTTTACTTCTGGCACTTAACACGAAACAACAAGATCAAATCAATGATGCCCTGATCTTTGTCATAGTTTTCTATAGGTGGCTTTCTGTTGAGCAATACTACATCAATCAACATTGCTGGCGGATCTGAAAGCCTATGTGGCATCAGGACTTTGCTCATTCCACTCTGCTGTTTCATTGCTGTAAGCTTGCTACAAACTCACAGGGAGTTTCTTTACTGCAGTGAGGAGAGCTGCTGAGTGTTTGGGGGGATCAGTTTAATGTCTTTAAATTCCCGCTGCATTGTACATGCAGATTAGCAGCCCAGGAACTGCATCTCTGTGATTTAGGATGAATGTACAGCTCAAACATTCTACTGCGTCTACATATTTCAGTTTTGATGACTGTAATAACTCAAACCAATTAAAACTTTGTCCATGACATTTAAATTAAATAGGTTCTGTATCGTGAACGCCACCCATTGACAATCTATGAATTAACTCAAGTTTGACTGATCTAGCCTGCGTTACATATGGCAATCAACTACAACTGAGGATCAACTCCTAAATTTAGATCAAATCACCAATAAATTGAAATGACTTCAAAAGAAAACAACAAAAAGAAAGCAGGTAACAAGTGTCCAGTCAATGACTCTGATTGATTGAAGCTGAATAAGCAGCCATGAACATGTATCTGTGTGCAGACTGGAGCCAAAGCCCAGTAACTCTGGTTCTGTGATCTCCCTGGAGTCCATACTAGGAGAACGTACTCTCCTCCCTGTGTTACAATCACTTACGATGTGTTCATACACAGTTCAATATATTGAGCCAGATTAGCCACACTAGATACTGTATGGGGATGTTAATGTCACAGGGGAGTGTTGTGTGATGCATTGTTGTTGGTGAGGTCAGCGCATCATTAGCACCACTGCCTCGCTATATGAGCATCAAGCCTCAATCTCAGACCCTTCGGTCATCACAGTAGAGGGACTGCAATGCGTTTAATCACAAACGAAAGGCTGTCTGAATTTTTCCTCCCATGTGCTCACACTCCAGGAAGTGGAGATACCAGGAAGGCTGTGCTGAAGTGCGTTGAAAGACGAGGTGCTAACCTGTCAGACAGGCACTTGAACCACATACAGGAGGCGTGATAAACACACAATACTTCCAAGGTCATCTCTAGTGTGTGCCAGCCAGTGATTAAAGGCAAAGAGCATACAGTTTAATTGTCTCCCAGATGTCACATCTCTAACAAGTGGTTTCCAAGATTTAGCCTTTAATATTAAGTACTTTTTAAAAAAGTAGGTCAGACCATTCAGATCATCACTGCACTAAGCAAATCGAGACTCTGCTGTAATGAAGACCTGACATAGCTTCTCTCAGCCCAATCAGTTCAGACCAGAACTCACATAAAAGTAGGAAACTGCTTTGGACATCCACAATAACCTACAGTAGTGTACAAAATGTACTAGAACACCTCAAGATTTGTCAGTTTTTGGGTCCGTAATCATTGATATAGAAACAATAGGGACTCGTGAAAATGTTAGACCACTTTGTGCTTTAATGAGGCATCTTAAACAACTTCTAAAAAGTCATGTATTTTACCATTTGTGGCTGTGTGTTCCTTTTCTCTTACTATTTGGAATTAATTGCATGTGTGGCCTATTAAAGTCATCAATTAAATTAGACAATCGCTAATTTGCCTATTTTGCCAGTTTTCCAAGATTTTCATTTTCAGTGATTTGATTTCATATGCACAACAAATCAAAACTACAGAAGCAATGAGGTGCTCTAATAACTGTGCACACGACTGAGCTACAGAAGCAATGGGGTGCTCTAATAACTGTGCACACGACTGAGCTACAGAAGCAATGAGGTGCTCTAATAACTGTGCACACGACTGAGCTACAGAAGCAATGAGGTGCTCTAATAACTGTGCACACGACTGAGCTACAGAAGCAATGAGGTGCTCTAATAACTGTGCACACGACTGAGCTACAGAAGCAATGGGGTGTTCTAATAACTGTGCACACGACTTAGCTACAGAAGCAATGAGGTGCTCTAATAACTGTGCACACGACTGAGCTACAGAAGCAATGAGGTGCTCTAATAACTGTGCACACGACTGAGCTACAGAAGCAATGAGGTGCTCTAATAACTGTGCACACGACTGAGCTACAGAAGCAATGAGGTGCTCTAATAACTGTGCACACGACTGAGCTACAGAAGCAATGAGGTGCTCTAATAACTGTGCACACACGACTGAGCTACAGAAGCAATGAGGTGCTCTAATAACTGTGCACACAACTGAGCTACAGAAGCAATGAGGTGCTCTAATAACTGTGCACACGACTGAGCTACAGAAGCAATGAGGTGCTCTAATAACTGTGCACACGACTGAGCTACAGAAGCAATGAGGTGCTCTAATAACTGTGCACACGACTGAGCTACAGAAGCAATGAGGTGCTCTAATAACTGTGCACACGACTGAGCTACAGAAGCAATGGGGTGCTCTTATAACTGTGCACACGACTGAACTACAGAAGCAATGGGGTGTTCTAATAACTGTGCACATGACTGCACAGAAGTCCATTTCATCATAATTGGATAAGCAGTGTCACACACAGATGAACAGACCAGCAGACTACGAGCCCACTCACCGTATCCCTCTCACAGGTGAAATGTACCCACCACATTGCTATGAATAAAAACAGCCAATTGAATGATCTGACACACAGAAAAGTAAATCAATTTATTCTAAAACTAATGTAAGAATAAATAAATTGTCATTGATGTTTGTAAAAGTTTATATGATAATAATGTAAGTATCAAATGTAATGTATAACTGGTGGTTTAAAAAGCTAGCTAATTAGATAGGGGTATCAATAAAATAGCGTGTTGGATAGGAAGTGTTTATCATTATCTCTATGTTAGCTACTTTGTTTTTAAACATGTTACAGGAATTGTGATTGGATGGTACCTGGTAGCATGATTATACATTTGTACAAATGCCAGTTTGATGCCAATAAGGGCGGAATAAGCAGAGGTTATGTTGCAACACACAACATTGATAATGGATACATCTCTTCAGCCAGATCGAAGCACGCTTTTGTGACTTCACAAGGTTCCATCTGACTGAATGTTACGTACCCACTGTTGGGAGAATGTTGTGACAGCAGAGATTCCTTCTGATTGAATGTTATGTGCCCACAGTTAGGAGAATGTTGTGACATCACTGGATTCCATTTGATTGAATGTTACATGTCCACAGTTGGGAGAATGTCTCTCATCTGTAGCCTCGAGTGGTGCCCCTTCCTGCTGCACTTGCCACCAGAAAACCACCATCAATGGGATTGGTGAATAGTCACATACTGTAAGCAGCGACTCAAACATAATCAACTATGGTGGAAAAGTTACATAAATGGCATTTTCCTTCAACAAATGAATTCTCCCTGGATGTTATCCATCTGTAGAGAGACTCTCCCCAGTGGAGCTAATATAAATTGTTAGCATCCAAAAGTGGGAGACGATACACAGATGGTCCCATATTTATTACAATTATTAGGAGGATTTACATAAACTGTTTATCACAATTTCCACTCTAGTGATTTTTTCAATGTTTTCAATGGCTTGTTAAAGCTGAGAGAACACGGAGCCACTTTGGGGCTTGATTTCAGAAGACTAGGTTTCAGGCCACTGCACAGCACACCAGGGGAGACTTGGGGTTTAATACAGCAGCTGCCTCAAGCTAGATCTCCCTGTCTCCTGGAACCAGGTTTCAAGCCCATGTTCCTGAAAAAGAGGCTTCCTGTATGTGTAAAAGTACATTAACTTTACAGAGTTCACACCTCCACTTGGAAATCAATTCATTCAATAAAATGACAGTTAAATTGAGAAGATAATTGTGCAGGAACAGTGATGAAACATACACTTAATTTGTTTTAATTAAAGTCGAGTAAAATAAGTGGCAAGTGCAACATAGAGATTTACTTATGCATAAGGTAATACAATAAAGATAGGTCAGACAGGAAGGCACGCAGGCAGGCAGTCACACCAATTGAAAGAATGCTAGTAATTCAAGAGACAAGGCTACAGGGATATGAAATGCTTATGTCAACAGACATTAGGCTTGGCCAGGGGATCTCCTGTTTGTCCCGCCTGGCAAACGCACTCAGATAGGTGAGACAAGACGGTAGCCACGTCTCCAAGACTTCACAATATAGTACAGGTTTTGTGAAATACCCCGCATCTCAAAGAATGCCTCCTTGCGTTCTTTCAAGTCACGCGTACGCGCAGCTACGGAAGAGTGCTAGGGCCTGACCACAGAAACGTGACTTTAAAACCCCAAAATGTTGCTATTCTGCATACGAGCTGGGTCTGTGGAAAAGACGGAACAGGCGGAGCTCAGAACACTTGTTGACAGCGCTGCTGCCTGAGCCTCAAATTCACTGCCGTCGGGTTTTAATAAAGTCTAAAAACCGGCTTTTCTAGCATGCATTCCCTTTTACACATATATTATAGACTCATATCTGCTAGAAAAACAAAGCTAAAGTTTGAAGTAGGAATGTTTTACATAATTAATAATTAATCTATGTTTCCCTTCAGGCAATATACAGCTTTTAATTAAGGCTGTTTTATCCATAAAAGCGTCTTGCCCCACCATAATGCATCATTTTTATAAAGCCTGGACAAATGTTTCTTTGACTAAATACACACAAGTTTGTAGCAATGCAAATGATTTATATATATATTAAGCACTATAATTATGTCAACAAGGGTGTCTATAGTAAGTCATTAAGGTGGTTTACTATCAATGTGCGGACAAAATTTGAGAAAATGTCCCTACAAAGATAGTAACTCCTGAAAAACGGCGTTGTGGGGGCGTCCCCACTTTGTAAAACACCTTTTTAAGAACTAAATATGCCTTTAAAAAAAAAAAAAAAAAGAGCCAAAATATTGAGTTTGTTGTCGACTTTCACCCTGTGTGCAGTTTTGTCTGACTGGAGTTAGAAAAAGTAAATATAAATAAAAAATAAAAATAATAAATAAAAATATAGTGAGAGTCAATGAGAAGTCCCCACAAGTATAGAAAAACAAACACGTGTGCGTGTGCGTGTGTCTGTGTGTGTGTGCGTGTGCGCCTAATTTTTATGAATACTATTCTGTTTTTATAACGTTGAATCCGTGCCATTATATTATTATAATAATAGTATTTATTAATAATAATAATAATAATAATATAATAATAATAATGATTCAACTACAGCAAATTACTGTACGCCAAGATAACGTACTAAGCTATTTTGGTTTAAACTCCTGCGCTTTGAAAGGTTAATAAAGCGCTGTATTTAGGTGAGATAAATAAAGGAGACTGTTGTGTAATAAGCAGGCCTACTTTTCATACTTCAGCCTACTGGTAAAAAACAAAACAAAACAAAACAAAACAAAACAAAACAAAACAAAAAAACAGCACTCGTTTGAAACGTTAATTATTGTTTTTGTATATATGTTACGGCAGAATAAAACGAGCAATCGAAGAGACCCGAAGTGCATTGCATGCAGAAATTCAAGTATACCAAATCCCCTATACCAGATCGGTGTTATCCCTGTGACAGAAGCACACATGTTCTGTGCAGTGTTTCCAATGTAATAGAGGCTCAAGACCTCCCAAGCTGGTCCCCTACCACTCCAGCAACGCTGTTAGACACCCTTCCAATAAACAATTTACATTGAAGGAATATTTCTAAAAAAAACATTTACACAGTAAACGTGTCTGCCCCTTTTAAGCACTTGGATTCGAGCAGCTTTAAAAACGAACATCTTTCTTTCAGCGTTCCTGAGAGCTTAGCTGTGTTTTGGGCAGACATGTCACCGCACCTGAGCTCGTCAAAATAGCGGAATATCAACGAGACCATTCAAAACACATACGTTTAAAGATATGAAGCCCATTAAATTATAAAGTAGACTCGCTTTCATTTGCTTAACTGTCATTGCGGAAAACTAACGTGCTGACATGTTAAATTGAATAAATTAACTCAGTGTTATCGCTTCATTTATAAGGTACTCATATCCGGGAAATAGTTATAAAAAACATTTTTAACGGTGCTATCCAGGATTGTCATTAAGGTCCTTCTTATCGCCTATAAAGCCCCGTATTAGTCCCGTATGCCCTGGCCGGCCACTCCGATCCCAAGATGCAGGGCTGCTATCTGTCTCAATGGTAGAGCATTCAGTCACAGGGCACCTGAACTCTGGGATGGTCTACTACGCACAGGGAGAGACGCACCTACATTGCCAATTTTTAAAAATAAATTAAAAACATACCTTTATAATCTTTATAATATGTCTTTCTTTATATCGTTTTATTCCTATTTATTCTTTAATTTTTAATATAACCAGTTCTAATATATTTGGTTTTTAAAAATTATTGTTGCTAGATATACTATATATATTAAAATTTATATATATATATATATCATATATATATATATATATATATATATATATATATATATATATATATATATATATATGTTATTAGAATTATGGAGGAATAATATTTTCTCAGTTACCCGCAGATTAAAAAGAGAAGAGCATAAACAAAAAAAGAAAGAAAGAAAGAGAGAAAGAAAGAAAGAAAGAGAGGCAAACTCGCCAGTTCGCTGTTCCTGTGTTTTGACGGTTAGTCTCAGCTGTTGTCGTTCATCTTTCAGCGCAGCGCTACTGTTTAAATCAAACGTGTTAAATCCACAAAGCGAAAGATGAAAGATTTAAGAAAGATGAAAGTTGTAAGAAAGAAAAATAAAAAAGAAAGATGAAAGATTGAAGAAAGAAAGAAAGAAAGAAAGAAAGAAAGAAAGAAAGAAAGAAAGAAAGAAAGAAAGAAAGAAAGAAAGATGTAAGAAGTCTAAACATGCACACGCTCGCAGGAGTTTCAGCACCTTGGACAACAGACCAGCGGTGCCGCTTCCTTTCAAGGTAAAAAGATTAAAAGCTCTTTGCTGTGTAAAATATCCCGAGTTCTTTCAGGCTTGCGTTTGGTTTTACACTCGAGAGTTTAACTGCCAGTTTCTCTGGAGCCGAGAGCAGCAAGCAGCAGGGCGCGCCACGAGTTCGGCTCGCTATATGACAGTCGGATGCACCTGTTGTTGGGTTCTCCTGTAAGTATTGCAGGTACAGGACCGGCACTCCCCATAACCTGTATAACACGAGATACTTCACTTTTACACATGCATTCGCATCACACATCCACACATACACACAATGCTAACTGATGATGCTGAACTAGACTTGCGTTTAATTTGCAAGAAGAAAAAATACAAGAATATACAGTAATATATTGTTTTAATCCAGACAGAACTGTATTAGATTAAGAAGAACCCCGTAGCACCGAGAACTGATTCGAGCCGTTTCGCAGTGGTAGTAATACAAGTCGACTCGTCTCTCTCTATCACCACGCTTCCACTACACTCGTAATAAGAAGCTAAAGGGACAGTACTAAACATGCGTACTCAAATAATTCAATCCCTGAAATTCGTGCACAGACGTGTGTTCCCATAACTACAACATGCGACACAGCAAGGCTTGCACTGGCCCCGATCTGTAAAACGCATGAGATCTTTAACCTGGTTTTCAGATGTATTTCAACACAATGCAGTGCCAGACTGACTAGAACGCATTTTACATTTAGTAAAGTTTACACCCTCAACAAAATATGAGTCGAAAACTAAACAATCTGTTCAATGGAAATAATGCAAATGTGCATAAAAAATACTGATTCAATTGCATATAGAGACAACTCCCCAATATTTTAAAATCCCAGCATTGCTAAATTATTAGTAGCAGTAGCATACCATTAAATGCGTATTGTTCTAATATAGGCCTAGATCAGTCATCTGGAGCATTTCCATTAGGTAAACATTGAATCAATCCGTAGTTATTTCTTTTCCATTTCCCAAATAAAAGTTTGATCAAAGCTCTTCTCAGTTTGGAACCCGCTCTTCAGTGAAGTGGTAAGGTAATAAAAACAACAGCGGTACTCACATATGAAACTCCTTGGTGTACAGCATTGCATCCAGAACTTGTTGTGTGTGTGTGTGTGTGTGTGTGTGTGTGTGTGTGTGTGTGTGTGTGTGTGTGTGTGTGTGTTCTTTTTATTTACAATGTCCACAAAGTCATAGAAGCCCCCCACTTGTCGCCATGTTTATTCTCTCCTTGTAAATTTCCCCTTAATCCTTGATGTACTTGTCTGCCAAGTATTAGACTATAGTATTATTACTATTAATATTGCCTCTCCCCGGCAGTCAGGAACACGGAGGTCAATTGTCAACCCTTCTGGTACATCGCTAGCTTCCGTGCAGATTACTGGTAGTTTGTAGCCAGCACCGATCTCCGCTAGCTCGCCTCTCCAGTCCGATAGACTCTGACACATGCACTTAAAGTAGGTTATTGTTTTTTTTTTTTTCTCGCAGGCGTCTCTTTCAAACACCTCCCAGTTTTCTTACAGCTGTTAATGGAGCCCAAGGGAAACAAAAGCATAACCATGAAGTACAGAGCCCATCCTCCAACTGCCCCTGGCTGGAATGAACAAAGCATCCAAGCCTCTCTGCGAGTCAGATGTTCCGAGGTAACGCCTACTCCACCAGCAACTGGGGGGCTGTTCATGAAACCACTGTGTGACACAGCATTTCAAAAAAGAAAAAGTTATTCTGAAACGAGTTTAAATCCCCTTCAAGTCGGTTCACACGAGTGGATCCAGTGGACACGTGACTGGCATGAAAACTCGTGCTCGTGGAAGCCTCCGAATTCATATAGCCCTCCAAAATCTCTGTCACGCGGACAGCTGTTTTTCTGCCGCTGCTCGCGCTTCGTTATAGAGAGATGATTGGTTTGGAAGTTTGCTTTGACATCCGGGGTATTCTCCAGCACCCCGAATTAAATGAGACACGCACCTGTTAATTGCACGAGCACGGGGGGCAGAGCAGCGTAACACTGCGCCCGAATATTCTGACAGGTAACCAGCAGACTACCTGTACAACAAGCAGCCCCACTGATAGAAGCGCGTACGCACTTTAACCAAAGCACCATTCATTTTACTGCACTCTGTACATGGGCTGATTTATAGATTAACCTAAAGAGTTAGACTTTCCGATTTATTAATACCAAATTAGTTGACAGTTTAGTTGACAATGATTTTTTTTAAATTATTATTTTTTACCAATACTCTGTTATTTACAACTCGTGCTATGGCGTCAGGTGTACCTGTGTTAGTGATTGCTTGCAGGTCTTTTATATCTGAACTAACAGCTCCCTCTCTCTGCCACTGCCACACAGCGGAGTCCTGAGCCGTGCCTTTGAAATGAGTCAATGCGCTCAGCGAGGAAGACGGCAGAAAGCAGGTGGACGTCACGTAGCTAGTATGAGACAAACATTGACTGTCTGCACCTGTTGCCACATACATCAGAGGCCTCCTTAGTACCAACCCCCCACACCCTCCATACAAACACACACACACACACACAACCAAAAGCTATCTCCTACTGTAAACAGAGGAGCTCTGGATTCCTGTGTTTCCACACTGCACCACAATATAACCTGTACTGAGTTGTAATCTCTTAGCCCTCGTGATACCAGATTGCCACCAATAATACTGACCAGGCGACGCTTGGTTACGTCAGAAACTATTCTACAGGTTTCTGAAAATCTCTCTATATATATATATATATATATATATATATATATATATATATATATATATATATATATATATATATATATATATATATATATATATATAGAAATAAAAAAGTGCATGAACCTAGTTATTTACAAAAAAACCCAACGAACAACATGAATGACCTACAATTTGTAATTTTAGAAGAAATAAAATTAGATAATATAAAATATCTTTGAATAAAGGCAAATAAATGCATACCGGTAAATACTCAATACCATGAGGTCTGAAGGTTTAAATACAGTAGAAAGGAACCATAGATCGTTACATCAATAACTACTGTATGTAATAAATTAAATCACAAACACATTAATAGATTTACATAGAAACAAGTGAGTGTAGTTACCATGGCATCAAAACCTGTAAGTACCTGCAGCGTTTGTTTTCAAACACAAAATCACTTAACAGTACTGTGACAGAGATCGAATGACGCTTGATGTTATTTCTCCCTCCCGACCTGAGAGGGTACTAGATAAAGGGAGCAGAATACCCTGGACTTAAAGGCATGACACTTTATTCCCGTGGGTAGGTGGAAGTCGGCCGGCTAGAAAAGGGACTGAGCTACGGTACCCGGACTCAATGGCCCGAACGGGAAAAGGCTTGGCATCCGTGGATTGGAGGAGCGGATGCACACGTTAACCAAGGGGTCATGAGCGCGGGTATAAAATATGGGCATAGCAAAGTAAGCTGCTCCTTTGTAAATGGTTGGAGTTAACCTAAAAGCAGTAAACGTATTGTTGAGAACCACGAGTGTTTGTTTTGTGTTTGTAAATTGTGGGCTGTAACCAGGGCCGGAGTAAGAACTCACAGGGTCCTGGGCACAGGCTAGATAAATTGACCTTTTGTTGAGCAGCTTTGAATGCGGTTAAGAGGCTGTTGTATTTCTATTGCATTTTCTTTTGCCTGCAGTTTCTCAGCATTACTAGCTCCATGGGCCGTCTTGCTTCTCGTCGTTTTTTCAGCCACTTCTCAGCTGTCTTGTAGTGGCTTGTCTTTTTTATTTATTTTGTAAAAACAAGCTAAACTTTGGATTTTGTTGTACTAAACTTGCTTCTTTTAAACCTTTTTGTTTATTTTTGTTTCTGTTTATCACACCCCACTTGAGTCGCGGTGGTTGGTAGCCAAATCCATCATTTACTAAATACCATATCAGCGGCTGTTAAAATACGCAAGCACGCAGTGATAGAACATTACTTTACACAGCTCCACTACAAACAGGCAGGTCGCGTATCAAAAACACTTGAGCCATTTTCAAGAGCAGGGGTGTCAAGAGTTATTAAGTAAAAATTGTGAACAGTATTTACAGTGATGGACACGTGATACACATGTATTCTAAGGCTCTGTAAATAAAACAAATGGAAGATTAAATATGTAAGATCATAATTATGGGGCCCCTGGTTTTCTGGGGGCCCTGGGCCAGGGCCCTGTAGGTCCACCCCTTATTACAGCCCTGGCTGTAACTGTTGTTTGTCCGTTTAGACTATCAGTACCACGATCCGGAGCTGTAGCGCAAGCCAGCATCAACCCGGACATCAACCCGGACATCACATTTCAACCCGGTATTTCACACAGTACTGTAATCACCACTAGCACTTCATTTCACTCACTGTCTTGTGTTTGTGTTTTGTGTTTAATGTGTGTGTGTTACCTGGACTTTTGGTTGCTGGTCAAACCCAGGGATTACAGGTTTGCTGCTGTATCACTCCAGCATTTATTATTTACAGGTGCTTGTCTCAGGGCTCTGGACATTGTTATTATCAATAAACACCCCTTGCACCTGAAAGTAATTTTCTGAGTGTTTTGTACCTGCACAACACTACACTCACCACTTTGCCACAAGTACCTATAGATAAGTCAGTGGAAACTCTTCAAACTGTACCTTATCATCTTTAAGAAATTGCCACGTCTGTTTACTGCATTTTTAAACCTTTAAAAAAGAAGAGTCTGATCTACCTGCATCATTAAAGAGTTCTTCAACAAGGATGTGTAGTGAAATGGACCTCCATAGTGGGGTAGGGTTCTACATTCCAGGGGTGAACTAGATCATAGCAACCCATTCAGATTTGGGGGGTTTAGATAGATAGATGGTCGAGATCTTTGACATTTCTTCCAAAATCAGGTAAATATTCTGATATTCTATATAGCAAAACAAAACTATGTACCCCAACACATTGCTATGAGTTGAATGCGCTGCATTCTGTTCATAACGATCTTTTAATAATTGGTCCCTCTGCCTTGTACTCCGTTGATTATCTATCAGTTGTGAAGCTGCAGAGACCTCCCTTGAGTGAGTTCACTTGTGGGCTGAATAACAGAAGTACCTGACTGTGACATGCTGTAAAATGGTGTTTATGTTATAGAATGGAGCTGTGGACAAGACTATTGGCCATAAACCCATCAATTTACCATCAAACAGGTCATTGCATAAATTCAATATAGGGCAGTACATTCTCTTGCCAAAGCTTGATATAATACAGCTGTCAGACCCATGCCTTTGAGTTTATCTTTCGTACACTCAGTCATTTCCACTTGACATTTTTACTTTCTATACATAGTTCACGGAACACATGATTCATCATCACATCACTCCCACTTATTCTCCACTCAGGGCTATAAAACCCTCTCACTCCAATTGCCGGTCCCCTTGGTGTAGATGATCAGCACTGGTGCGCAAAGTGGGAGGGGCGCCCCATTGTGGGCGGGGGGGGGGGGGGGGGGGGGGGGTACAGAGAGTCAGTAAGGGGGGTGTGACTATAACTAAAGGGGCAGTTCTGTAAAATCATTTTTTAAAGGATAGAACATTTTAAATAAATACATTTCATGGAGTGGGAGCCAGGGCTGTGAGAGGAAAGGAGTGTTTAACATCTTAGGATTGGAGGCTCTGTCTCTAGAACAAGGGAGAAAGAAGAGGACTGGCCGGACTCCAACCAAGAGAGCCTCCCCTGTGGAGTTGAGGTTAGCCCCTCCGCCAGCAACTGCTGGACTGATCCATGCACTGCCTCCTGGCCTGAATAACCAACAGCCTGCACCAATACAGTTCATGCACAGTAAATTAACAGGTAATATGCTTTGTGAATACAAACCTCATCATGTTGACTCCCTAATGAATTCCCTTGATTTTTAAAATATGTGTGCCGGCTGGGAGACCACTTCATAGTAACACACACTGGGTCTCTAGAAAAAAAAACATGCTTATGAAATATTTAATCAGGAGTAACAATCAGTTTGCCAACTTATACCAGCTAATAGATCAATTTCTTATGAAAATTGAGCACTGGTGGCCTTGCATAGCTTTGAAGAGCTGATCAAATAATAATCAATAAAGCTGAGCAAGACTGAGACGAACAATATTCAACAAAACTGAGCAAGACTGAAACAAACAATATTCAACAAAACTGAGCAAGACTGAGACGAAACTGAGGAAGACTGAGACGAACATTACTCAATAAAACTGAGCAAGACTGAGTCGAACAATACTCAATAAAACTGAGCGAGACTGAGACAAACAATACTCAATAAAACTGAGAAAGACTGAGACAAACAATACTCAATAAAATTGAGCGAGACTGAGACAAACAGTACTCAATAAAACTGAGCGAGACTGAGACGAACAATATACAATAAAACTGAGCAAGATTGAGATAAGCAATACTCAATAAAACTGAGCAAGACTGAGACGAACAATACTCAATAAAACTGAGCAAGACTGAGACGAAACTGAGGAAGACTGAGACGAACAATACTCAATAGAACTGAGCAAGACTGAGATGAACAATACTCAATAAAACTGAACGAGACGAACAATACTCAGCAAAACTGAGCGAGACGAACAATACTATATATATATATATATATCTATATGTGTGTGCACGTGCATCTGTGTGTGCGTGTTTCTAAAAGCTTGAATTTGTGATGATAATTAGATCATGTGAATAAATGCACATGCATTTATGGCCTTTATTGTGATTAAGCTGTGACATCACATCTTTACAGGAGTAAGACCAAGCCTTGATCTAAAGGAAGATTAAATTCTTTTAACATATCCATATTGATTATTTCATTATATGTATTATTTCATTTTATATATATATATATCTATATATAACCAGCCAGCCATCCATTATCATTAACTGCTTAATCCTTTACAGGTTCGCGGTAAGCCAGAGCCTAACACAGGGCAGACACAGGGCGCAAGGCAGGACTACTCCCTGGACTGGAATGCCAGTCTGTCGCAGGGCACCACACACACACAGGGCAATTTAGAATGACCAGTCAACCTGAACAGAATGTCTTTGGACTGTGGGAGATAACCGGAGTACCCGGAAAAAACCCACATGAACACGGGGAGAACAAGCAGACTCCACACAGACAGACCCCTGAGGCCAGATTCAAACTCAGAACCCTGGTGCTGTGAGGCAGCCGTGCTAACCACCACACCACCATGCCACCCTATATATATATATATATATATATATATATATATATATATATGAAACAGTGATTGGAAATCCTGGCCTGTGATTGGATAAAACCTCATTATATGTATACTCAACAAAGGAGTTCCTTTTTTAATTATATAACTTAATTTCGCATTCTTCAGCTTGACAAAGATAACTCAGCTCTCCAGAGCACATGTCAGTGTTCTTCGCTGCTCCTGGATCCTGTTTCTACAAGTCAGAAAGAAAAGCGACCCAAACCCAAGAAGAGGCTGGCTACGTGCAGGCTGTTTTGAACTGGATGAAGAAGGCTTTGAGCCCTGTCTCAGCACATCCATCCCAGCACTCCCACTTCAGGATTCAGGTTAGGATCCAGACAGCAGGAATAATGGAGTGTGAGGGCTCCCCGATTGGAGTGCTGGAGGGTGAGGGCTCCTCGATTGGAGTGCTGGTGGGTGAGGGCTCCTCGACTGGAGTGCTGGAGGGTGAGGGCTCCCCGATTGGAGAGCTGGAGGGTGAGGGCTCCTTGATTGGAGAGCTGGAGGGTGAGGGCTCCTCGATTGGAGTGCTGGAGGGTGAGGGCTCCTTGAGTGCTGGAGGGTGAGGGCTCCCCGGAGTGCTGGAGGGTGAGGGCTCCCCGATTGGAGTGCTGGAGGGTGAGGGCTCCCCGATTGGAGTGCTGGAGGGTGAGGGCTCCTTGATTGGAGTGCTGGAGGGTGAGGGCTCCCCGATTGGAGTGCTGGAGGGTGAGGGCTCCTTGGAGTGATTGGAGTGCTGGAGGGTGAGGGCTCCTTGATTGGAGTGCTGGAGGGTGAGGGCTCCCCGATTGGAGTGCTGGAGGGTGAGGGCTCCCCGATTGGAGTGCTGGAGGGTGAGGGCTCCTCGATTGGAGTGCTGGAGGGTGAGGGCTCCTTGATTGGAATGCTGGAGGGTGAGGGCTCCTCGGTTGGAGTGCTGGAGGGTGAGGGCTCCTTGGTTGGAGTGCTGGAGGGTGAGGGCTCCTCGGTTGGAGTGCTGGAGGGTGAGGGCTCCCTGGAGGGTGAGGGCTCCCCGATTGGAGTGCTGGAGGGTGAGGGCTCCCCGATTGGAGTGCTGGAGGGTGAGGGCTCCTCGATTGGAATGCTGCAGAGTGAGGGCTCCCTAATTGGAATGCTAGAGGGTGAGGGCTCCTCGACTGGAGTGCTAGCAGTGGTTTTAGTGCTGGTTGGAGTTACTCTGTTCATTGCTATTTGGAAGAGAGACTTGTATCAGGTAAGAGATCTTGGAAAAAGTCTTTCTGTTGGTCTACTGGTACCAGGGAGGTGCGAAGGAGCCTGGAAAGAACTTCTTTTGTTTGTTTGTTTTTCCCTTCCCCCTCTTTTCTTCCATCATTGCGTCCTGACATTTCTTCAGAGATGGCTAGCATGGCCCTTTTTTAAAAGTACTTAGCGTTGATTGGTTTTTCTGGGGGGTGGGTTTGAGTCTCTGACCCGGGCCTGGAGCACCTTTGGCATGGCACAGCCTGCTACCTGTTGTAACAGACTGCTTTGCTGTCTCTTCCAGGCAGTTGTATCAAGTCTCAGGCCCAAATTGAAAAGCTCTCCAAACAGCAGCACATCCAGACCAGGGCCTCAGGATGGAGACTTTGCTGAGCAGCTGGTGGAGATGTGGAAACAAGTGGAACACATAGAGAAGATATTTCAGAGGCAGTACAGAGTGGGAGCTCAAAAGAAAAAGAAAGAGAGACTCATGAAACATGTCTCCTCTTCCTCTTCACCCAGTTCTTCGTGAAGTGACATGGAACACGTCATCATTGACACCTCTAGGGGGCAGCATAGTGCTCCAGGACAGAGATGAGGGAGGGACTTCGCTGGTACGTTGCTGTTGAGTTGCAAAGCACTACATATGAATGAATAAAGATATTTATGCAACATGTTGGCTGATAATAATACTACTAATAAAACAGTGTTATCATATTGCCATTGGTACAATCCAACTCAGACCATATGCATTTGAGCATATTTTGTATATTTGTGTTTAATTCCTTCAAAAGAAAATGTTCAGCATGATTTAATATACGATAATAAATGAAACCAACTATAAAAACCTATGTTTTATTAGGCCGTTATGATATAATATTTTAAATGAATTGCATGTGTGGCTGATTAAAGTCATCAATTCATTTAGACAATCACTCATTTGCCTGTTTTGACAATTTTCCAAGATTTTCAGTTGTTTGACTTCATATGCACATCGAATCACAACTACAAAAGCAATGGGGTGTTGTAATACATGTGCACACTGCTGAACTACAGAAGCAATGGGGTGTTGTAATACATGTGCACACTGCTGAACTACAGAAGCAATGGGGTGTTGTAATACATGTGCACACTGCTGAACTACAGAAGCAATGGGGTGTTGTAATACATGTGCACACTGCTGAACTACAGAAGCAATGGGGTGTTGTAATACATGTGCACACTGCTGAACTACAGAAGCAATGGGGTGTTGTAATACATGTGCACACTGCTGAACTACAGAAGCAATGGGGTGTTCTAATGCATGTGCACACTGCTGAACTACAGAAGCAATGGGGTGTTGTAATACATGTGCACACTGCTGAACTACAGAAGCAATGGGGTGTTGTAATACATGTGCACACTGCTGAACTACAGAAGCAATGGGGTGTTCTAATGCATGTGCACACTACTGAACTACAGAAGCAATGGGGTGCTCTAATACATGTGCACACTGCTGAACTACAGAAGCAATGGGGTGTTGTAATACATGTGCACACTGCTGAACTACAGAAGCAATGGGGTGTTGTAATACATGTGCACACTGCTGAACTACAGAAGCAATGGGGTGTTCTAATACATGAGCACACTGCTGAACTACAGAAGCAATGGGGTGTTGTAATACATGAGCACACTGCTGTACCTGAAGCACTAAGGGGTACTTGAGCACCTGTATTCTGTGTAAAGAATAAGTCCCTGTTTGTCTAGCTATAGCAACCTAGTGTTTACAAGGCTTCTGACCCTTATGTTTGCCAAACATTTGAGACCTAAATATGAAGGTCAGAAAGGCTTATTTATTAAATATGCAGTTAGGAATTCTTCCCAGGGAGAATGTTATTTCCAAAATGAGTCACTTCAAATCTCTGTTTAAAGTGCTGTGTACAGTGCAATCAGGGACACATCTGTCAGTGCACTGCCGCCGATAACCTGCAACAGCTCCAGTTCTACTACTGTCATATCAGTGAATGGACATATATATGAATATACATTATAAACAAGATTATATGGCCCTCCAAGACTGTGACTGAACACCCCTGGCCTGCGAGATGGAGTAAAATGGTCTTAGTAGAGGAAGATAATTTGCTTAATTAGATCTTTTTAATGGTTTTCAGCTCTTAAACAGTAGCAGAGTTCAAGTTACTTATAACATGTTATAGATAACTTGAAATCTTTAACTGTTTAGGAGCTGAAAACAAGTAAAAAGGTTCATTTACCTAAATGATCAGTTCAATTAAGGGCATAGTTAAGTAATTGAGAGCTCAGTTGGAATGAAAACCAACAGTCACAGTGGGACAATTGCAATGAACTAAAAGGAGTGTACTAACTGGGGATGATCCCGTGGTTAGCACGGGGGATGATATGATCCCGTGGTTAGCACGGAGGAGGATATGATCCCGTGGTAAGCACGGAGGTGGATATGATCCCGTGGTTAGCACGGAGGAGGATATGATCCCGTGGTTAGCATGGAGGACGATATGATCCCGTGGTTAGCACGGGGGACGATATGATCCCGTGGTTAGCACGGAGGAGGATATGATCCCGTGGTTAGCACGGAGGACGATATGATCCCGTGGTTAGCACGAAGGAGGATATGATCCCGTGGTTAGCACGGAGGAGGATATGATCCCGTGGTTAGCACGGAGGAGGATATGATCCCGTGGTTAGCACGGAGGACGATATGATCCCGTGGTTAGCACGGAGGAGGATATGATCCCGTGGTTAGCACGGAGGAGGATATGATCCCGTGGTTAGCACGGAGGAGGATATGATCCCGTGGTTAGCACGGAGGAGGATATGATCCCGTGGTTAGCACGGAGGAGGATATGATCCCGTGGTTAGCACGGAGGAGGATATGATCCCGTGGTTAGCACGGAGGAGGATATGATCCCGTGGTTAGCACGGAGGACGATATGATCCCGTGGTTAGCACGGAGGAGGATATGATCCCGTGGTTAGCACGGAGGAGGATATGATCCCGTGGTTAGCACGGAGGAGGATATGATCCCGTGGTTAGCACGGAGGAGGATATGATCCCGTGGTTAGCACGGAGGAGGATATGATCCCGTGGTTAGCACGGAGGAGGATATGATCCCGTGGTTAGCACGGAGGAGGATATGATCCCGTGGTTAGCACGGAGGAGGATATGATCCCGTGGTTAGCACGGAGGAGGATATGATCCCGTGGTTAGCACGGAGGAGGATATGATCCCGTGGTTAGCACGGAGGACGATATGATCCCGTGGTTAGCACGGAGGAGGATATGATCCCGTGGTTAGCACGGAGGAGGATATGATCCCGTGGTTAGCACGGAGGAGGATATGATCCCGTGGTTAGCACGGAGGAGTGATCCCGTGGTTAGCACGGAGGAGGATATGATCCCGTGGTTAGCACGGAGGAGGATATGATCCCGTGGTTAGCACGGAGGAGGATATGATCCCGTGGTTAGCACGGAGGAGGATATGATCCCGTGGTTAGCACGGAGGAGGATATGATCCCGTGGTTAGCACGGAGGAGGATATGATCCCGTGGTTAGCACGGAGGAGGATATGATCCCGTGGTTAGCACGGAGGAGGATATGATCCCGTGGTTAGCACGGAGGAGGATATGATCCCGTGGTTAGCACGGAGGAGGATATGATCCCGTGGTTAGCACGGAGGAGGATATGATCCCGTGGTTAGCACGGAGGAGGATATGATCCCGTGGTTAGCACGGAGGGGGATATGATCCCGTGGTTAGCACGGAGGAGGATATGATCCCGTGGTTAGCACGGAGGAGGATATGATCCCGTGGTTAGCACGGAGGAGGATATGATCCCGTGGTTAGCACGGAGGGGGATATGATCCCGTGGTTAGCACGGAGGACGATATGATCCCGTGGTTAGCACGGAGGAGGATATGATCCCGTGGTTAGCACAGAGGACGATATGATCCCGTGGTTAGCATGGAGGATATGATCCCGTGGTTAGCACGGAGGAGGATATGATCCCGTGGTTAGCACGGAGGAGGATATGATCCCGTGGTTAGAACAGAGGACGCTACTACATTAGTATGCAACTCAATACCAATTGCAACAAACTAAACAGCTCAAGACAGTCCCCAACTGTGTAGCAAATATGTTCTGAATTGCAACAAAGCCAAAGGAGCTGCTGCTGCTCTCTAGAGCAGTGATTCCCAACCCTGATCCTGGGGACCCCGTCTCTGCTGGTTCATAACCCTGGTCATGGGGACCCCGTCTCTGCTGGTTCCCAACCCTGGTCCTGGGGACCCCGTCTCTGCTGGTTCCTAACCCTGGTCATGGGGACCCCGTCTCTGCTGGTTCCTAACCCTGGGGACCCCATCTCTGCTGGTTCCTATCCCTGGTCCAGGGGACCCTGTCTCTGCTGGTTCCTAACCCTGGTCCTGGGGACCCCGTCTCTGCTTGTTCCTAACCCTCGTCCTGGGGACCCAGACTTTGCTGGTTCCTAACCCTGGTCATGGGGACCCCGTCTCTGCTGGTTCCCAACCCTGGTCCTGGGGACCCCGTCTTTGCTGGCTCCTAACCCTGGGGACCCCATCTCTGCTTGTTCCCAACCCTGGTCCTGGGGACCCCGTCCCTGCTGGCCACTAACCCTGGTCCTGGGGACCCCGTCTCTGCTGGTTCCCAACCCTGGTCCTGGGGACCCTGTCTCTGCTGGTTCCTAACCCTGGGGACCCCGTCTCTGCTGGTTCATAACCCTGGTCATGGGGACCCCGTCTCTGCTGGTTCCCAACCCTGGTCCTGGGGACCCTGTCTCTGCTGGTTCCTAACCCTGGGGACCCCGTCTCTGCTGGTTCATAACCCTGGTCCTGGGGACCCCGTCTCTGCTGGTTCCCAACCCTGGTCCTGGGGACCCTGTCTCTGCTGGTTCCTAACCCTGATCCTGGGGACCCTGTCTCTGCTGGTTCCTAACCCTGGTCCTGGGGACCCCGTCTCTGCTTGTTCCTAACCCTCGTCCTGGGGACCCAGACTTTGCTGGTTCCTAACCCTGGTCATGGGGACTCCGTCTCTGCTGGTTCCCAACCCTGGTCCTGGGGACCCCGTCTTTGCTGGCTCCTAACCCTGGGGACCCCATCTCTGCTGGTTCCCAACCCTGGTCCTGGGGACCCCGTCTCTGCTGGCTCCTAACCCTGGTCCTGGGGACCCCGTCTCTGCTGGTTCCCAACCCTGGTCCTGGGGACCCCGTCTCTGCTGGTTCTCAACCCTGGTCCTGGGGACCCCGTCTCTGCTGGTTCCCAACCCTGGTCCTGGGGACCCCGTCTCTGCTGGTTCCTAACCCTCGTTCTGGGGACCCAGTCTTTGCTGGTTCCTAACCCTGGTCCTGGGGACCCCGTCTCTGCTGGTTCCCAACCCTGGTCCTGGGGACCCCGTCTCTGCTGGTTCTAACCCTGGTCCTGGGGACCCTGGTCCTGGGGACCCCGTCTCTGCTGGTTCCTAACCCTGGTCCTGGGGACCCCGTCTCTGCTGGTTCCCAACCCTGGTCCTGGGGACCCCGTCTCTGCTGGTTCCCAACCCTTGGGGACCCCACCCTGTCTCTGCTGGTTCCTAACCCTGGTCCTGGGGACCCCGTCTCTGCTGGTTCCTAACCCTGGTCCTGGGGACTCCGTCTCTGCTGGTTCCCAACCCTTGTCCTGGGGACCCTGTCTCTGCAGGTTCCTAACCCTGGGGACCCCATCTCTGCTGGTTCCTATCCCTGGTCCTGGGGACTCCGTCTCTGCTGGTTCCCAACCCTGTTCCTGGGGACCCCTCTCTACATGTAGCGCTTTTCTCCTGTATATTATGCTATTTAAACTACCTTACACTACACAAACGGGGTTAATGATCTCAAATGAGCTAGTTAACCCATTCCGCTAATACAATCACTGCAACATTAATATAGCAGTAAACCATCCCGCTTGAGCGGGGCTTACAATAATATTAATTATCCTTATATTTAAAAAAAGCCCTTTGCTTCTGAATGCTAGCTTCCTCCTCTTCTTGGTTAATCACCACCAAGTTTCTGCTGAAGCTTTGTCGCCACCTACTGTTTGTTTTTATTATAGTTATTGTGAGCACAACATTGATTCCTGATTTTTTTTTTTTTTTAAGACTGGTTAAATCTCCCTGTTTTCCTAATGAATTTCCCTATATACCTGGCCATACCCCTATCTGTTCTATTACCATCCCCTATACCATCCTTGAAAAAGATCCTGAATATTCAAAGCCCTCAACTCTTCCCCTAACTCTAATCTCACTTCCCTATATCCAGCACATTCAACCATCAGGTGTTCCTGTTTCCATACCCCCTATCTCATACAGAACCCATTCTCATGCGCTCCAATTCTATATAAATGTTCATTTAAAGTCGACTGTCCCATAAACAGCCTTATTAGGTTACCTTCCTCCTGTCTATTCCCGCCATACCATTCTTCCCACAAGCTGACCTTACTTTGTGGTTTACATAATTTACACCCTTTTTTCCCTATTCCACATATTCTGCCATTCATCCACTATATTTTTTTCTGTTATTTTATAACACTCCCTTGACTCATAATGCACATCCATACCCACATTCACTCTCTTCACTGCTGTTGCTAACCCATCCGCCCTCTCATTCCCCTCTCCCTGGAATCCACACATAACCCACATACAATCCTAAACACACATATTCTGACACCAGATACATCACTTCCTCTATAAACCCCTTCTATCCCTTTTTCCTTCATTCTTAATTGCCTGTAGCCCTATAACGAAGATGAAAAAATTACTGCCCTCTTCACCTTAACCTCTATAATCCAGTGTAATGCCAAAAATAATCCCTATTAGTTCAGCTGTCATAATAGACACGTTCCTCCCTCAAAGGAATGTAATAAGCTGCCCCATCTCTACCATTATCTGTATTTTTAGGCCCATCTGTAAAAATCTTACAGTCATTTTCCCTACACGGTTTACTCATTTCCCCTCCAGTTCACAGAAAACCGTTCTATCTCTTTTTCTTTAACTTTTATAAATAAAGATCAATCACTGGATTTTAAAACACCTTGGACTGATGACAGAGTTTATATTTTTTAGTCTCACCCTTCCTATCCAGTCTTTCAATGTTCCCTGCTCCTCAATAGCTTTCTTAATTCTCACCCCTAAACTTGTATCACTGTCATTCCTTTTCCTCATCAATACCTCATACTCCCAACAGGGCTCAAACATCCTTTGAACACGATTTCCATCTCCTCTTCCAGTCATTATCTTAGCCCAATACCTAATTATCATCCTCTTCCTTCTTAAAGAGAGGCATTTCACCTGCAACCTCTTGCAATGCTGCAGCTGGCAATGAACACAGCGCTCCTCTGCATATTCACAAAGCCCTAGCTTGTACCACATCCCATTCTCCCAGCTCCTTACTGCTTCCTCATATTATACCAGCATACATCCATAATCCAGTGTAGCCCTGGTCAATGCTCTATAGATCATCAAGAGAGTTTTCATACTGCTCCCCACGAGTTCCCCGACATACTCAGCAGGTTCATCCTTCCCTTACATCTCACAATCAATCTGCTGAGTCCATTTCAACTTCTCATCCAACAACACCCCCAGAAATTTAAACACTGGCTCTACCTTTAACATCATCCCATCAAACTAAATTCTAATGCCTTCTGTTTTCTTCTTACCAGAGAAAATAACACGTTTGTTTTTGATTTTGAAAACTTTACCCCCCATTTTGTTTCCCATCATTGTATTTTCAATATCCCCATTCAGCACTTTAATCCCGCTTTTACATTCAAAGCACACAGTGATCTTCAGCAGACTCTGGCAAGGCGTTTATCACAACGCTGCTCTCCTCATGATCACACTCTGGTCCGGTCTTCTGCTTGCTCTCTTCGCGCCTCTTCTCTTGCAGGTCCGCCTACTCTGTGATTTGATGGCTGCGATTGGTGCAGCACCTTCGCCGTCAGCATTTGACTGACAGCAGCTTCCGGAAGTCTTTCCGTGGAAGTGACGTCGCGCTGTCAACATGTAAGATGGCGGCTCATCACAGGCAGAATGCAGCTGGGCGCAGGAAAGTCCAGGTAAATGTACAGTATAAACGCTAACCCCAGACAGGAGCTCGGGCATGGGGGCACGGTGCTGCCCTACGCCTCAGCCTGCGTGCTAATGTCGAGCTGCAGAGTGGCGTCCTCCTGAGACAGCGCAGTGATTACTGCGAGGGGCAGGCTCCGTGCGCTCCCGGTCTCTCTCCACTGGGATGGATCGGTCAGTGAAGCACATCTGTAAAGAGCTGATCCAGACAGGAGATGATATCACTGCGCGAACACGAAGTTATCAGACTGGATTTCAAATGTGTAAAAAGACACGAATTAACGGTGGATTGCAAAAGGGCCCGGGTCGTGTTTTTTTTTTTTAATTGTAGTGGGTAGGTCATGCAGTCGTACAACGGCAGCCGTGTTTAGATTGAGTCAAGGCAAAACATCAGCCATCAGCATGTTGTGTTCTTTTCATTTTGGCAAGCGTTATTTGCTGCGTCCGTTTCCTGTACCGTGACCGGTTCGTTTAGTAAGGTTTGTATGAGGCTCGGTGCTGCTGTAGTACTG
Source organism: Polyodon spathula (assembly GCF_017654505.1). Taxonomy (NCBI): domain Eukaryota; kingdom Metazoa; phylum Chordata; class Actinopteri; order Acipenseriformes; family Polyodontidae; genus Polyodon; species Polyodon spathula. Next base: position 1,345,866 of record NC_054536.1, on the reverse strand, counting down.
CATATATACTTTGCAAGTACCTGGTGCAATGCACTAAACACTTCATTACTGATCGAAAAATCCAATAATAATAAGAAGAGTTCTGTTGTGGAATAACTCCCTTTGACGGGTAACCTTTCAGTTTTTATATTAAACGTTTTATTCATATAATGCAATTACCGCTACTTCACAGTTTCATGTTTATTCAGGTCGTCCATGTTTGCAGGGAAGTGCTGCATATTTAACTGGATAAAGTTGTATAGTTTTGCAAAGTTCAGAATGTGGAGTCAGTTGGCTATCAATAAATAGCAAGCCCACTGTGCCCTGGTGTAATGACTAAGGAGAGAAGGCGACATGCCAATCTGTTTCAATGTAGCAAATGCAAATTCAGTTGTTACTGTTTCACCATTAAGCCAACACTGATGTGTCTAACACAGACACACAGATAATATATATATATGTATGTATGTGTGTGTGTGTATAGTAAAGTCCGACTGGAAATTACATTAGTAGATTCACGTGACAAATGCATAAGGGAGGCAGCATCTGTGTTGAAAACTGGAAGAAAATGGACGGCAAAGAAATCTGTGGAAGATGCTAAGGCTGCCCTTCGAATCTGAGATATTATGGGGAAAGTTCTGCATGGGAAAGGAGGTTTTGGTCTCAGTTCAGCTCCTCCTACATGGCACAAGGCAACCCCAGTTTAACAGAGGAAGCTGGTAGTCAACGAGGTGCAAAAGCAGGAGAGGATCAGGTGTGTAAAGGCCGTTTCCCAGGCCAAGCAGGGAGAACGGATGAGATGGGAGAGTGTGGAACAACGCAAGATTGGCTGGCAAGACCCATGGCCAATGGAACAGAGCAGGATCAGTTTCCTCATCAGATCTACATATGATGTTCTACCATCACCACAGAACCTAAACCTCTGGGTGGGTGAGGATCCCTCATGTCCTTGTGTTCATTACCTGCAACATTAAGGCACATTTTGACAGGATGTAAGGTGGGTCTTAGCCAAGGACGGTTAACTTGGCGCCATGACCAGGTGCTGCAATGTTTGGCCTTAGCATTGGAAGACAAGCATAACCTGACCAATAAGTTGCCACCAGTTCCATCAAAGCATTACACACAAAAGACAATATTCCTCCGTCCAGGAGAGCAACCACCAAGGAAAGGTGTTAAAATCAAATCTCGCTCAGGACAACTGGAAGCTGCTAGAGACTGGAAGATGCTGGCAGATGTTGGTCAACGGCTTATTTTTCCACCAGAGATTGCCACCACTAACCTTCGACCAGACATTGTTTTGTAGTCTGGATCAGGACGCCTTGTTCATCTGGTAGAGTTAACAGTGCCATGGGAGGATGCTGTGGATGAGGCGTGTGAGAGGGAGAAAGTTCGGTATGCTCAACTAGCTGCTGAAGCGGAACAGCGAGGATGGAGAGTCTGAGTTTTGTGCTTTTCACTTGTATTTTTTCTTTTTTTTTTTTTTGCAAACTTGCCATTTGATTTGTGCTAATAGTTAATGGCGTAAGAAGGACAATAGAATATTTGCTTGTGGTTTGTCTTGTTTGTAATAAGCAACTTTGTGATATTGTTTTTAATACATGTTCATTTTACTGCAAGATTGGACTGGTTTCCTGCGGTAGTACTGTATAAAATGAAAGCAACATCAAAAATACCCAATGTCTCCTGTTTTTCAGTTGGTTGACGTGCTCCCTCTGTCTCTCTGAATGTTTTTCGGTTGGTTGACGTGCTCCCTCTGTCTCTCTGAATGTTTTTCGGTTGGTTGACGTGCTCCCTCTGTCTCTCTGAATGTTTTTCGGTTGGTTGACGTGCTCCCTCTGTCTCTCTGAATGTTTCTCGGTTGGTTGACGTGCTCCCTCTGTCTCTCTGAATGTTTTTCGGTTGGTTGACGTGCTCCCTCTGTCTCTCTGAATGTTTTTCGGTTGGTTGACGTGCTCCCTCTGTCTCTCTGAATGTTTTTCGGTTGGTTGACGTGCTCCCTCTGTCTCTCTGAACGTTTCTCGGTTGGTTGACGTGCTCCCTCTGTCTCTCTGAACGTTTCTCGGTTGGTTGACGTGCTCCCTCTGTCTCTCTGAACGTTTCTCGGTTGGTTGACGTGCTCCCTCTGTCTCTCTGAACGTTTCTCGGTTGGTTGACGTGCTCCCTCTGTCTCTCTGAACGTTTCTTGGTTGGTTGACGTGCTCCCTCTGTCTCTCTGAACGTTTTTCGGTTGGTTGACGTGCTCCCTCTGTCTCTCTGAATGTTTCTCGGTTGGTTGACGTGCTCCCTCTGTCTCTCTGAATGTTTTTCGGTTGGTTGACGTGCTCCCTCTGTCTCTCTGAATGTTTTTCGGTTGGTTGACGTGCTCCCTCTGTCTCTCTGAATGTTTTTCGGTTGGTTGACGTGCTCCCTCTGTCTCTCTGAATGTTTCTCGGTTGGTTGACGTGCTCCCTCTGTCTCTCTGAATGTTTTTCGGTTGGTTGACGTGCTCCCTCTGTCTCTCTGAATGTTTTTCGGTTGGTTGACGTGCTCCCTCTGTCTCTCTGAATGTTTCTCGGTTGGTTGACGTGCTCCCTCTGTCTCTGTGATGTGTGTCTAATCCACTGTGCTACTGTGGTGTTGCTGCAGGTGTCCTATGTAATACGGGATGAAGTAGAGAAATACAATCGCAATGGGGTGAACGCACTGCAGCTGGACCCCACATTGAACCGGCTGTTCACTGCCGGCCGAGACTCCATCATCAGAATCTGGAGTGTGAACCAGCACAAGGTACTGTAGCTGTCTAGTGCTCACTCCCATAGCTGTGGAGAGGGGTGCTGTAAATACTGTGTATTATTGCTCTTTTGGTCAATTGAAAACACTGAAGTTGTAAATACTTTTGCTAAAATAGCCAGGAGCCCTTTTAACAGAAAAGTAAATTTGTCTTACCTTAAATATATAATAAGACAAATATACACCTGTAGTTGGGTTGGAGGCACAAAGCAAAGCTGAGTGACTGCCTTCAGCCAACAAAGCCATGCTAATACAACACAGCACACAAGTGCTGGAGTGTGTTCTCTCACTTATAAAACAGATACCATTCGAGAAAAAAAAACGTATGTATGTGTTTAAAAAAAAAAAAAAAAAAAAAACAATGCATGTCCTTATGCTTTGGAGAAAAACTAGTCCCTCAAACAAACACATTTCTGTTTGTTGTAAGCATCAAACTGGAAGTTTGTAACTTTTCTATTTAGTGTAATTAATTAAAATGAAAGAAGCCTCTGTGCTGGTCTCAGTGAACAGAGCTGACATGACCCGTTAGTGATGTGTTAGCCTTGTTAGTGATCAAGCATTTTAAAAATACCAAAATACATTTTAGGTGTTCATGAAAAGATACAGAAAAGGAGGCAAAGACAAAGATTACTATCCATGCCTTACTGCCGCTGACTTGGAGAAGCCAATACAAAAATATATTATTGGCATTTTAAATGCTTGATCGCTAACGGGCTGCCATTGCAGAGCAGCACTGAGGCTAACAATAATATAACAAAGCTAGAAATTGAGCAGCCGAACTGAAGCGTAGAATTCTCGTAACAGACCGTTTACATTTTCAAGACAAACTCTTTTTAAGTTGATTTACCATTTCTTTGAGTTTTTTTTTATTTCATCAAGTTGTTAACTTGTTAGAACTCTGTGTCTCTGTTTTTTTTGTTTGTTTGTTTTGCATCTTATAATTCTAGCCACTTGTCAAGATGAAACGTGACAAGAGGAATATCAATCATTTTTAAAAACTGTAAAAGACCTCTCGAAACAATGTGTATGAGTATTGCAGGTTTAATATGTCGTGTATTGATAATTTATTAATCGAACTTCTTGTCTTGTTCCACAGGCCTTTATTTTATTAATTTTTTTAATTGTGAAACACTAACATGTCTTTGCCGTGAAATGCACTACATAAAAGTAATTTGTTTGATTGATGACTACAATGTGTAATGAATTAAAGTGTATAGAGAATGTAGAAACTGCTATATTTCAGAAATACACACAGTACTTAGCTGGATCAAACTGGTAAGTGCTAACGTCAGTGTGGTTATTTAAGTATAATATGGTTGGTAACACTTTTATTTTTTTAAATTGCAGCAAGACCCCTACATAGCATCAATGGAGCATCACACAGACTGGGTCAATGACATCGTACTTTGTTGTAATGGAAAGACTTGTAAGTATTTCACCCTTTGAATGTATCATCACTGTTCTAACAGTATATGCTGTACCTGTTGGTAATATAATGTGATGTGTTTACTCTGAAAACATTTGCATGGACAGTATAATAATAATAACAGCAGTGTTTATTTATTAGGGTCTGTGAGAAGGGGGTGGAATTCACTGGACACAAACACAAGGTTCAAGTTTGAACACCCCACAGGGGTGTACTTTATTAAATTCACCACAAGGTGGCACTGCTCTGCTGCCTCACCCGAATTCCGACGATGGTAAACATGGGGCCAATGGAGAGTGCACGCACACACACAGGTGCGTCAAAATAATAGTCCAGACGAGAGGCGAAAGCAAAAAGAGAACATAAAACTACAAACAAAAGGTTGCTGCTTCAGCAGCGTTCCCCCACCGTCGCTACCCGTACGCCTCGGGTCTTCAGCCTGTGTCTGCTCGCTACTCCTCTACCTAACGCTGTGTGGGGATGCCCAAGGTTTCCCCGCTAACTACACACGTTCCCCCTCGGGACTGTAGTAAAAGAAAAGGTTTGCCCTCCCCGATTCCGGGCTATATTCTTCCGTCTGTGTTGATGGGTTGGCAGCTCCAGATGCTGGCGTTCTGTTCGGTCTCTCCTTTATGTTTGACCAGAGCTCCCGCTGTCGTTCTCCCAGAAGGGCCGACCTGAGGAGTAGCAGAGCATTATTTTTATAGGACAAGCGCCACTCAAGACCCGCCTCTCAACCACTAAGAGAGAAAGAGCGAGCCCTCTCCCAGCCTCCCCATGTCACTGCCATGATTGACAGGCGGGCTCTTCGTGGCTCCCGAGCTCCCCCTGCAGGATCATGCACGCACCAAAGAGCCAGTACAGGACCCCCCTGTTACAGGGTCCTCTCGTCTGAGGGATAGCAGAAGCACCCTGACTAGGCAGCTCCCTGTATGAAGCAGCCACACATGTTTAGTTACTTTGAATAGCAGTTCATTCAGCTTGCACTGTGCACCAAGGGCTCTAATAATCCATTGCAAAACATGACTACCTAGTAATACTGTGCAGTATTACTAGGGGTCTACTTAGATCGCGGCAAATTACTGTATTTTTTGCGGGTAGGTTATGGAATAAAGGATTTCGCTTACATTTTGCGTACCTGTTTACACATTAAAGTAGAGAATATTTCAGAGCAGTATAAAGCCTAAAAATAGTTGCTGTCATTTGTTAAAGGCAAGCATGAATCATCCCCCAGCTGTTGCTGCCGACATTCTCTGTCTGGTGTGGACCTGCCCACACCATATTTTGGAATATTTTTTTGTAAATGTTTTTTGTCCAAGGACGTAATAAAAAGGCCTATCTACAGAAGGAACATACGTAGTTTGGGTCTCTTGCGTTGTGCAGTAGTTCAGTTAAATGACGTTTCTTTTTTTCTTCTCTCCGTACCTGTCTGGTATGCATTGACCCTTGAAAGAGGTGAATTTTGCGGTGACCCCTCAATTTCACAATTTTTCTGCGAAATCGCTATTTAGGTAGTCATTACACTTTGCAATGATTTTACTTTTGGTAAACTTTTTAAGGGTAAGGTACAAAACCCACCAATGGATCAGCCCAAGTAAGAACATAAGAGCATAAGAACATAAAGTTTACAAATGAGAGGAAGCCATTCGGCCCATCTTGCTCGTTTGGTTGTTAGTAGCTTATTGATCCCAGAATCTCATCAAGCAGCTTCTTGAAGGATCTCAGGGAGTCGGCTTCAACAACATTACTGGGGAGTTGATTCCAGACCCTCACGATTCTCTGTGTAAAAAAGTGCCTCCTATTTTCTGTTCTGAATGCCCCTTTGTCTAATCTCCATTTGTGACCCCTGGTCCTTGTTTCTTTTTTCAGGCTGAAAAAGTCCCTTGGGTCGACACTGTCAATACCTTTTAGAATTTGGAATGCTTGAATTAGGTCGCCACGTAGTCTTCTTTGTTCAAGACTGAACAGATTCAATTCTTTTAGCCTGTCTGCATATGACATGCCTTTTAAGCCCGGAATAATTCTGGTCGCTCTTCTTTGCACTCTTTCTAGAGCAGCAATATCCTTTTTATAGCGAGGTGACCAGAACTGAACACAGTATTCAAGATGAGGTCTTACTAGTGCATTGTAGAGTTTTAACATTACTTCCCTTGATTTAAATTCAACACTTTTCACAATGTATCCGAGCATCTTGTTAGCCTTTTGTATAGCTTCCCCACATTGTCTAGATGAAGACATTTCTGAGTCAACAAAAACTCTTAGGTTTTTTTCATAGATTCCTTCTCCAATTTCAGTATCTCCCATATGATATTTATAATGTACATTTTTATTTCCTGTGTGCAGTACCTTACACTTTTCTCTATTAAATGTCATTTGCCATGTGTCTACCCAGTTCTGAATCTTGTCTAGATCATTTTGAATGACCTATGCTGCTGCAACAGTGTTTGCCACTGCTCCTACTTTTGTGTCGTCTGCAAATTTAGCAAGTTTGCTTACTATACCAGAATCTAAATCATTAATGTAGATTAGGAATAGCAGAGGACCTAATACTGATCCCTGTGGTACTCCACTGGTTACCACACTCAATTCTGAGGTTTTTCCTCTAATCAGTGCTTTTTGTTTTCTACATGTTAACCACTCCCTAATCCATGTACATGCGTTTCCTTGAATTCCAACTGCGTTCAGTTTGAGAATTAATCTTTTGTGCGGGACTTTGTCAAAAGTAACCTCTGAATACATTTGAATTGAATGCTATTGCCTTAATGACCTTGCTTTATTCCTATTTATTTTGTAGTAATATCCGCTTCCTCAGACACCACTGTCAAAGTCTGGAATGCACACAAAGGATTTTGCATGTCAACACTGCGGACACACAAGGTAAACTAAACTATATATACTGTGTGTGTCTCTGTCTGTCTATCTATCAATCTGTGTATCTATCCATCCATCCATCGGTCCGTCGATCTGTCTGTCTGTATTGATCTATCTATCTGTCTGTCTATCGATCCATCGATCGAGTTATTTTTTTTGGATGTACAGAGAAGGTTGTACACAGCTGAAGGGCTTTTCTCCGAAACGTCCTGAAATAAATAGTTTCAAGAAGATCCACTCGCAGTGATTTCAGACATAAGGGAGGACGTCAAAAATACGATTGCATGTTGTACACTTCACTGTGTAGAAATGTTTAAAAGCATGTGCCTGTGCTCTTGTTTTCGCAGGACTATGTGAAAGCGCTGGCATATGCAAAGGATAAAGAGGTGGTGGCATCAGCAGGGCTGGACAGACAGATATTCCTTTGGGATGTAAATACCCTCACAGCACTGACTGCCTCAAACAACACGGTCACCAGTAAGTGTCTTAGGATAAATAATCCACCAATTAAAGTGCATCGTTTAGATTCAAATGAAGACATTGGTTATATAGACCACCTGAAGCGATATTTCATCAGAATTGGGTCTCCTAGGGCAGTAGCAAAGCAATTTCACAGAAATGTATCAGCTGAACAAGATTTCCAACCCCATATTTAAAAAAAAAAGCGCTATTAATAAGTCCAGCGTCTGTATGTGTGCGTATATGGGTAAATGTTTTGATGTTTCTGTGCTTCAAGCACAGTTTTTAACGAATGTGAAAATTAATCTTCAGTAAAAGTAAGCAGCATTATTTAGATGGCCTAGGTTTTGGAGTGTCTCTTTAATAAATGTCTTTAGCCCAAGCTGTGCTAGCCACTGAGTTTCTGTCAAAGAAGTTTAGTAAGACCAGTCCCGTTCTCGTAGACCTAAGTAGGTCCTCACTGCTAACCCTCTTGACTACTCTGTCACAAAACCGCTTCCTCCCTGAAGAAGTTTACTAAGCCCCTGTCCCACGCTGGCAGACGCAGGCGCCTGTCCCACGCTGGCAGGCGCAGGCGCCTGTCCCACGCTGGCAGGCGCAGGCCCATCCCATACTCTCTTGACTCTTTCTCGTAGATCCTCACTGCTAACTCATTCTCGTAGATCCTCACTGCTAACTCATTCTCGTAGATCTTCACTGCTGACTCTCTTGACTCATTCTCGTAGATCCTCACTGCTGACTCTCTTGACTCATTCTCGTAGATCCTCACTGCTGACTCTCTTGACTCATTCTCGTAGATCCTCACTGCTGACTCTCTTGACTCATTCTCGTAGATCCTCACTGCTGACTCTCTTGATTCATTCTCGTAGATCCTCACTGTTGACTCTCTTGACTCATTCTCGTAGATCCTCACTGCTAACTCTCTTGACTGCTCTGTCACGAAACAGCTTCCTCCCTGAGTGGGAACAAGGACTCCATCTACAGTCTTGCCATGAATCAGATGGGAACAGTAATTGTTTCCGGGTCCACAGAGAAGGTTGGTATCTTTTCAGCTTCTTTGTTTTAAGCGGGCAATAGACATTATAGACCAGGTTTGACAGGTATAATGCATTTATAGTTTACGACCTGAATGGACATTTAATTAATTTACTGAAACGATTGAGAACGTGATTGGAACAAAGACCTGGTTAGGAATCGCCCAATCAGGGATTTGCCCCTACCTGATTTAAAACCTCAATTGTCAAACAGTGTTGGTAGTAATCCTGTTTGGAAATGTTTCTTTTAAAAACTGTCAATGTTTGATGCAGCTGGTTGAAGACATTTTAAAGAAGTCGGGCAGTTCTATGCAGTTTGTGTTCAGTCATTTACCGGAAGCAAACTAAACCAGCTGCCAGGTTCTTAAATGCAGTGTACAGGAAGTGTAACAATCAGGAAAACTGGGTTTGTTCTTAAATGCTAAAGATTATGTAGACGTATGTAGACACTATTCTTTCAGAAATGGGGATTTTCATAGGAAACTGCATATTGTGTACATTGTACGGAAATCGTGAAAACAGTACAGCCTTGAGCAGGAGTATTACCTAGTGTTATACAAGGATAACCCTTGCGTACAGAATGTGTGAAGAACACAGCCTGTAGTACATTTACATGGATCTCTTGCTTGCTGAAACAACAGGTTCTGCGAGTGTGGGACCCACGGACCTGTGCAAAGCTAATGAAGCTGAAAGGACACACAGACAATGTAAAGTCTTTGTTATTAAACAGAGATGGAACACAGGTGAGTCTCTGAGAGAACTGTGCAGGTAGAGTGACATGTCCACCTTTTAACTAATTCTGTGTACTGTGCACCAGCTTCATGTTCTAACCAAACTTAGTTTTTTTTTGTTGTTTTTTTTGTTTTTGGTTAAGTGACGTTTGCACAAACATGCGCTCTATATTAAATAACAAACTTTTCCTGCATTTAGTGGTGCAGAAGAAATACTGAAATCCAAAGCATGTTTTTAACCAGGGCTGGTTGTTTCTTACTATAAGAACGAGGGGCAGCATTGCCTCTTTTTTCCTAGTTTGTTTGGTGCAGAAAGGTTTTCAGCAAGCAGCAGAGTACCCTCTGTTACAACATGGTCTGTTCCAGATGCAGCCTCTCTCCATGCTGTGATTCTGGTTTCAGTGCACTGTCTCACTCCTCCTCTTGGAGCGGGTGCAGCCTCTCTCCATGCTGTGATTCTGGTTTCAGTGCACTGTCTCACTCCTCCTCTTGGAGCGGGTGCAGCCTCTCTCCATGCTGTGATTCTGGTTTCAGTGCACTGTCTCACTCCTCCTCTTGGAGCGGGTGCAGCCTCTCTCCATGCTGTGATTCTGGTTTCAGTGCACTGTCTCACTCCTCCTCTTGGAGCGGGTGCAGCCTCTCTCCATGCTGTGATTCTGGTTTCAGTGCACTGTCTCACTCCTCCTCTTGGAGCGGGTGCAGCCTCTCTCCATGCTTTGATTCTGGTTTCAGTGCACTGTCTCACTCCTCCTCTTGGAGCAGGTGCCAGTGTACACAGGAGTGTTAAGGAGAATAGAGCAGGTGGTGGAGCCCCAGCTCGTCTTTAATATATCAAGTGCAATCAATCCAGAAAGTCGTGGTCATGTTACTGTTTTTACCGGCCTGAAAGTGAATTGTTTGACAAGTGTTTTGAAAAGTGTTTGTTGACCGTCAGAACAATACCCCTGTGGAAACCCTCGTAAAGACTGTCTGTTTAAATGGAAATCTGGACTTTGCAACATGTCATTTAAAGCTCTGTGTAAATGTTTCTTTACATATCTATAAAATGGCATACTTGCTGACAGTGATGCTTAACTGAATAGTCAAATTATCAAACAAAAGTTAAAAGAACACAATGTGCTTACCTGAGTGTGGAACCACAACTGGGAGATCTGGGAAACGTCCAGTGCATAGCTGAAAAATAAACCAAAAAAAAAAAAGTTAGTATTTGATATTAAAGAATGTGTTATCGTTTGACTTGTAAACAAAAGGCTTATTGTTTAAAAACAGGAATAGCGATGGGTGTAGCGAGGTAAAGCTGAAAGGAAACTTGTATTTATTTACTGGTAAAGTTGTAAGGGAGGTTTGGCATGCATGTGCTCTTCATGGGGACGGCGCGGCCGGGAGTCCCAGGTTACTAAAGGGCCAGGCAAGCACACCTTCACAAGTAGAGGGGGAGGCTTTGCCCTTGGAAAATAAAAAAGGGAAAATGTGTTTTTTAACTTTGCTATTGGAATAAACAGCTTCTGGATAGGTTTGTAAAATGTCTTCTACAAAGTAAAATGAAAACTATCTGTGGTTTATTCTAGAATATTACATTTAGTAGTTTAGATTGTTCGGGGGCGGAGGAGCCTAGCTGGGTAGCCTGCTATAAGTACCTCCTGGGAGTTCATTTGAGAGAGAGACTCTTAGTAACTCTGAGCTGAGAGAAGGGTGTTAAGCTATTGCACCTCTAGTCAGTAGAACATTGCTGGTATCTGATTGTGATTTCTTGAGTTTGTTTAACAGCAATCCAGCACTGTGTGCTGCAGGAAGTATGCGGCAGCCCTTGCTAAAATACATAAAAACAGAGTTTGTGCTTTAGTAGAGCGTTTCACTGGGGTAATAGCAAGGCTGTGGCAGGCACTGACTGCCCCTATGACTGAAATGCCTGTTCTCCGTGGTGCAGTGTTTATCAGGCAGCTCCGATGGGACAATCCGCCTGTGGTCCCTGGGCCAGCAGAGATGTATAGCCACATACAGAGTCCACGATGAAGGGGTCTGGGCTCTGCAAGTGAACGAGGCTTTCACCCACGTTTACTCAGGAGGACGGGACAGAAAGATCTACTGCACAGACCTGCGCAATCCAGACATCAGGGTGCTCATCTGCGAGGAAAAGGCACCGGTTCTGAAGGTAAGGAGCTGATGGGTGCTTTTAGACAAGTCTGACGCCTTCTCTCTGCTCCAGTTCAAGTACTGTAATCAATGTCCATTTCAGAGACTTTGACACGCAAACCTGGCGTTCATTGTACTGAACCTAATACCAGGCGCGAGAAACTGTTTTTAGAAGGCAAGCAAGGCTTTTTAGCATTTAATCGCACAAAATGCAGTAGCTGTAATAGATACACTTGTGTTAATTAAATAAATACCATAAATAGTTTTTTAAAAATATATATTAATACATTTGGTGAAACAGCAATGTAAGTGTTTAGCAGCTGAATATTTGTGGTTACTATTTACAGTTTCATGTACAGGACTTGAATATTTCATAAGTTTCCCCAAATCCAAATTGTTTGTCCTACAATTACAACTGCCCCCCCCCCCCCCCCCCCCAACCTCTGAATTAAGAAAGTGTCTTCCTTTAGTGTCTTCACTCTGCTCTTGTTGTTTAGATGGAACTGGACAGATCTGCAGACCCCCCTCCAGCTCTCTGGGTGTCCACCACAAAGTCCTCCGTAAACAAATGGGTAAGTACAGAGACGTTCTTAACCCATTAAGTGCCACTGCCTTCCTTTTAAGACAGGCTACTTTGTTTGGAGCATTTTTAACTGGCATCTACCTGTTACTTTCGTTCACTCTTATTGTTCTGATAGCTCACTCTCATTTTTGTTCATGGTGCATTTTTCTTTAGTCCCTGAAAGGTATTCACAATTTCCGAACATCTGGTGAATATGATAATGACTGTAGCGCTCCCCTGACACCCCTGTGCACACAACCTGAACAAGTGATCAAAGGTGAGCTGTCTGAATTGCTTTCCACTGACCCCCAGATTCAACATGTACACATTACACAGAGTACCCACTGTATCTAGGGGAGAGGTCACAGTTAAATGAAGGGCTTCCAAGGCACTCTGTAAAGTCAATTAAAGGGGCAGTTGGATTTGACAGCTGTCTAGGGCTGCTAGATTAAGCCTGGAAGAATTAACCCAGTCCCTTGAGACCTTGAAGTCAAATTAATTTATCAGCAAAACCTTGTGAGATCAAGGTCTCCTAGGGGGTAGAGTCCTGGGATAATAGATGGCATTCAGTGGCATTAGTCACCTAGTTCAAACAGTTCACTGTACAGATACTAACCACAAATAAGTATGCCATAGGTATTGGACTGTATTATCCAGTGTAATGTCATAACATGATGTAATCTCATCTTTTCTTGTGTATTTTACACTGGAAATTCTAGAATACTTTTAGTCGGTTTCAAATGCAGAATTATATTTGGCATGCAGTTTAAACGTATTGGAGACAAGTTGAAAGTACAGGGCTGAGGATTTATGGAATGTTCTTTTTTGTTTGTCCACTAGGGGGAGCTAGTATTATTCAGTGCCACATCCTGAATGATAAGAGACACATACTTACCAAGGACACCAACAACAATGTGGCATATTGGGATGTACTTAAGGTGATTATGATATGGTTCTCTTTATCAGGTTTTAGATTTACAGAGTCGTGGAAGCATGTTGTAACGCAGCATTTCGTTTTTTTTTTTTAAAACAGGCCTGCAAGGGAGAAGATCTGGGAAAGATAGAATTTGATGAAGAAATTAAAAAACGGTTCAAAATGGTATATGTGCCAAACTGGTTCTCAGTAGACCTGAAAACTGGGGTGAGTCTTGGTGTTTTCTGTATAGTGTTAAACTGGGGTGAGTCTTGGTGTTTTCTGTATAGTGTTAAACTGGGGTGAGTCTTGGTGTTTTCTGTATAGTGTTAAACTGGGGTGAGTCTTGGTGTTTTCTGTATAGTGTTAAACTGGGGTGAGTCTTGGTGTTTTCTGTATAGTGTTAAACTGGGGTGAGTCTTGGTGTTTTCTGTATAGTGTTAAACTGGGGTGAGTCTTGGTGTTTTCTGTATAGTGTTAAACTGGGGTGAGTCTTGGTGTTTTCTGTATAGTGTTAAATCTGTGTTTTAGCATGAATTGCAAGCTGCTGTAGATACTACAAGTATTATTGATTTACTAACAATGCAGAATGACCGAGTAGCATTTGCTCTCTCTTTAACCCCAGGCGGCGAGAGCCCAGCCTGGATAATATTTAGTGTAGTGTTGCTCTTGGCTGTCCTGAGCCAGAAGCATGTTTTTTGAGGGTAAAATGTAGAGACGGTGTCACACCCAGTCACTCTGCACTGGCAAGAAGTAGATCATATTTGGGGGACTGTTCATTAAAATCTCTTGCATGTTTTTAAAGAGGAGATGATTTTCTACTCGGAGATACCCGGGTATTTGGTAAACGAGGGTCTGAGTGAGGAAAGACAGACAGTACAATCCCAGGTAGTCTTGGTGGTCCAGTGGTTAAAGAAAAAGGCTTGATACCAGGAGGTCTCCGGTTCAAATCCCAGCTCAGCCACAGACTCGCTGTGTGTGACCCTGAGCAAGTCACTTAACCTCCTTGTGCTCTGTACTTCAGACAGAGGTCCTATTGTAAGTGACTCTGCAGCGCCCCCTAGTCTCTGAGTCGTTTTGGATTAAAGCGCCTGCTAAATAATAATAATAATCCCCACCCCTAGTGTTTCTGTAAATCCTCTGTTGCTTCCACACTTTAACACATGGATTGCATGTTAAAGGGTCCTGTTTGTTGTGTACTCTGCAGTTAAAGCAAGGCTGTTCTCAAGCTCTTCTGGGTTTAGCTGTGACCCCTGTCTTGCTGCACTGTATCCGATTCTCTTGTGTTGGATTTGTTTTATAGATGCTGACGATCACTTTGGATGAGAGCGACTGTTTTGCTGCCTGGGTGTCTGCTAAGGATGCTGGGTTTACCAGTCCAGATGGTTCAGATCCCAAACGTAAGTCACGATGGCGCTGCCCCCGGCTCAGCAGCTTGAACACCACTTACCACTGCTGATATTGCATGAATCATCCCAGCCACCAGCTTCAGCGTTTCACTATGGGAACTCCTGAATAGCACCCTTCACTGTGACCTGGGACCAGTACAGATCAATACCATCACTGCTACGTTATTTGGAACTTCTGGATATATAAATTTGGGGGGGGGGGGGGGTGTCCCCCCCCCCCCCCCCCCCCCCCCCAAAACCATTCGATCTGATATGACATACTCCTTAGATTATGCTACCAGGGATGCTTTTTTTTTCACAAAAACCTTCAGGTATTGCTCCTGCTAATCTCTCAAGTTGTTTGATATAAATAAATACATTACGCAACCTATTCAAAAGTGTTGTAGGGTTCTGCTCACGTATTTCCCTAGCTGGCAGATAGGCTGCTTAGTTCCACTAGGCTTTCAGCTGATGCCGAGTTCCTGTGTCCCAGACATCAGGACCAATGCTCCCCGTTGTGGGAAGATAATAGCTTTCCACTTGGCTAAGTGTAGGGAAGCGCCTGGTTGGAGCTGAGAAGATAATTAGATGGCGTGCTGGTAGAATAGAAAGCTTGGAGAAGCCCCCCTGCTATGAGCAGAATGCTTGATTGTCACCCCGGTCACAGGGGTTCTGGCTCTGGAATTGATTTATTGGTTTGTGCCCGTGTTTACAGCACAGGTACAGTCACAGCTCTGCAGTGTAACAGCAGCAGCACTTAAATATTCTTAGATAAAGGGAGACAAGTCGGTATAATCTGCGGTTCGTCGTTCCAGCAAAAGCAAGTCATCAAACAAACGTGCTTCCTCTACCACAGGGGCCATTTAGGTAAGAAATGTCACTCTGTTTTAACCAGCTGGACTGGAAAGTAGAGATGTGCAGGTCATTCAAAAGACTTTGAGAAGAACCTTGAAACTGGTAGCA
This sequence comes from Polyodon spathula, assembly GCF_017654505.1. Lineage (NCBI taxonomy): Eukaryota > Metazoa > Chordata > Actinopteri > Acipenseriformes > Polyodontidae > Polyodon > Polyodon spathula. The sequence continues at coordinate 1,330,638 of NC_054536.1, read as the reverse complement.
ATCCCCAAAAATATGTATCAACCGGGGGGCTAGTTTCACAAAGCAGTTCTAGGTAGCAGTCTGCTAAACCCAATTCACTTCCATAATAAAATAAACACACACTTATCCTTTAATCATATAGACTTGCTGAGTTGATTTCTACTGAGCTTTATCGTATCTTAAAATAATGTTTTTCTAAGCAGGTAATACTAAGATATCTTGCTGACTAGCAGCCTGCTAAGTGCTGGCAGTGCTTTGTGAAACTGGCCTCAGAAGATCAGTGTGTGCAAAGAATCCCGTTGGAGCCATTGAATGAAATGGTGCATACAACCACATGTCTTTCCTTCTTTAGTAAACCTGGGTGGGCTGTTGCTTCAAGCTCTGTTGGAATACTGGCCAAGAACACATATCAGCCAAGTGGATGAAGAAGAAAGTGAAGTAAACCACGGTGTGTATCTTCAGTTCCACCTGTTTCTTTAGAATATGTCATGCTGTACAGCAGATATAAAGGATGGTCTGCAGAAACGCGAACCATGCTGACACAATACTTTCCCTGTATCCGTAACACAGGAACTAGGAAGGCTGTCTAGGTCATTGTCTCACTGATCACACACAAGGAGTGTGGTAACCCTTTGACTTGCAGGTCAATGTCATTTTTAGAACAGATCATCCAATATGGAAACCCCTTTTTGCATTACGTACAGATTTGGCTCCTCTTGCTTTTGCTGTAACTCTGGGAATCGGATGTAGGTCAAGCATCTATAAACAGGCCCATTTTCTGCAGGAGTAGAATCAAAGCCATGTTTTACAAACTCGGGTCATGCTTGCCACCTTTCAGTTGGCTCAGAGCCGTGGCTATGAGGATGATTCTGCAGCGGCAGCAGATTTGAAGGATCGCTCACCTTATTATATATTTATTGCATTTATGTAGAGCTTTTAATACAAAAGTATTGCAAAGCACTGTACAGTACATAGCAGAAAAAACAGAACAAACTGCAATACATTTGTATAGCATGTCACACACACACAACTGCTACAGTCAGACCATTTAAATAGCAGTATACAAATAATAATAATACAAAAGCAGCAGTTTTAAAGTTACATTAAAACCCACTAAGATAAGAAAGACATTTTATAAAAGTGCATCTTTAGTCTTGATTTGAAAACTGTAACGGTCCCAGATTCCCTGAAGAACGTCATCTGTTTTTAGTTCAATGGTGACAGCTTTAAATACTATGTAGAGTCTTCAATCAGTTCCACCACTGCACTTCCTGCTGGGAATAACTTTAATAAATCATTTAAGCTGGCAACTTCCAAGTGTTGTTCTAACTCCTCTGGAAAAATCCAACGGCAACTTTGAGCTGTGATGTAGAATGGGCGTTGTGTGACTTTGCTTTTGGGATGCTTCATGCTCGCTACACAATGCACACGTGTGTTCTTTGATCACATTGTCACGCTCGATAGTGGGTGTCATTACCAGTGTTCATTAACAAGGGACCCTTTTACTGCTGCATTGCTTGAAATGCAGGCCCTCTGAATCAGACACACCACATGCTTTGACATCGTCTTACAGTCGGTATGCAGCTGTATTCTACGAGTCCAGTTTGTTACAGGTGGTGTCCAGTCAACATTAACCATTTCAATGCCACATTCTTGTAACCTCTGGACATATTATTTATACAGAGCACTTGAATTACCTTTACAAGCTGTATACAACTATTGTCTCAGTTAAAAATCATCCTTTTCACTGCTACATTGTAACCTCTGGACGAATCAATCTTTCACATTTCCATATTCCTCATGTTTTGAAGCTATTCAGCCATTCTGTCTGATATGACATACTCGGCGCGACCCGGAATGTTTTGTTCTTGTTAACAGAAACTCTCATTTCTTGGTGTGTGGTGCTGGTGTTGTTTCATATCAGATGTTTATGTGTGTATTTTAGTTTGCATGCAGGTCATGTGGTTCCCTGATTGAACCCCTCAGTCAGTATTGCCACTGCTTTGTTTTCATATGTAAATGTTTTGTAGTTAACGGTGAGCAGGAGCCTCGAATACAGAAAGGAAATGGGTATTTCCAGGTGCCGCCCCACACGCCGGTCATCTTTGGTGAAGCAGGGGGGAGAACTCTGTTCAGGTTAGTAACCTGGTCCTGCTGCAGCATTACTGACACCTGAAGCAGCGTTTCTACCTTACTGGATAGCAACGCTTGGCACCTCTAACAAACAAACAGCTCTGTACACAGCATCAGCACCTTTAACAAACAAGCAGCTCTGTACACAGCATCAGCACCTTTAACAAACAAACAAGCAGCTCTGTACACAGCATCAGCACCTTTAACAAACAAGCAGCTCTGTACACAGCATCAGCACCTTTAACAAACAAACAAGCAGCTCTGTACACAGCATCAGCACCTTTAACAAACAAACAAGCAGCTCTGTACACAGCATCAGCACCTTTAACAAACAAGCAGCTCTGTACACAGCATCAGCACCTTTAACAAACAAGCAGCTCTGTACACAGCATCAGCACCTTTAACAAACAAGCAGCTCTGTACACAGCATCAGCACCTTTAACAAACAAGCAGCTCTGTACACAGCATCAGCACCTTTAACAAACAAACAAGCAGCTCTGTACACAGCATCAGCACCTTTAACAAACAAGCAGCTCTGTACACAGCATCAGCACCTTTAACAAACAAGCAGCTCTGTACACAGCATCAGCACCTTTAACAAACAAGCAGCTCTGTACACAGCATCAGCACCTTTAACAAACAAGCAGCTCTGTACACAGCATCAGCACCTTTAACAAACAAACAAACAGCTCTGTACACAGCATCAGCACCTTTAACAAACAAACAAGCAGCTCTGTACACAGCATCAGCACCTTTAACAAACAAGCAGCTCTGTACACAGCATCAGCACCTTTAACAAACAAACAAGCAGCTCTGTACACAGCATCAGCACCTTTAACAAACAAGCAGCTCTGTACACAGCATCAGCACCTTTAACAAACAAGCAGCTCTGTACACAGCATCAGCACCTTTAACAAACAAACAAGCAGCTCTGTACACAGCATCAGCACCTTTAACAAACAAACAAGCAGCTCTGTACACAGCATCAGCACCTTTAACAAACAAACAAGCAGCTCTGTACACAGCATCAGCACCTTTAACAAACAAACAGCTCTGTACACAGCATCAGCACCTTTAACAAACAAACAAGCAGCTCTGTACACAGCATCAGCACCTTTAACAAACAAGCAGCTCTGTACACAGCATCAGCACCTTTAACAAACAAGCAGCTCTGTACACAGCATCAGCACCTTTAACAAACAAACAAGCAGCTCTGTACACAGCATCAGCACCTTTAACAAACAAGCAGCTCTGTACACAGCATCAGCACCTTTAACAAACAAGCAGCTCTGTACACAGCATCAGCACCTTTAACAAACAAGCAGCTCTGTACACAGCATCAGCACCTTTAACAAACAAGCAGCTCTGTACACAGCATCAGCACCTTTAACAAACAAGCAGCTCTGTACACAGCATCAGCACCTTTAACAAACAAGCAGCTCTGTACACAGCATCAGCACCTTTAACAAACAAACAAACAGCTCTGTACACAGCATCAGCACCTTTAACAAACAAGCAGCTCTGTACACAGCATCAGCACCTTTAACAAACAAGCAGCTCTGTACACAGCATCAGCACCTTTAACAAACAAGCAGCTCTGTACACAGCATCAGCACCTTTAACAAACAAGCAGCTCTGTACACAGCATCAGCACCTTTAACAAACAAGCAGCTCTGTACACAGCATCAGCACCTTTAACAAACAAGCACATTTCTGTACACAGCATCAGCACCTTTAACAAACAAGCAGCTCTGTACACAGCATCAGCACCTTTAACAAACAAACAAGCTTCTGTACACAGCATCAGCACCTTTAACAAACAAGCAGCTCTGTACACAGCATCAGCACCTTTAACAAACAAGCAGCTCTGTACACAGCATCAGCACCTTTAACAAACAAACAAACAGCTCTGTACACAGCATCAGCACCTTTAACAAACAAGCAGCTCTGTACACAGCATCCCCTGACTACGTACCCATTGTTCACATTTCCATTGCCTACATGGGCCATAAAATGTGCAGTTTTTATAGAAACCCCCTTTTCTTCAAGCGTTTCTTTTCATTTTAAAAAGTCTGCTTCTGCATTTTTCACTCTCGTTCATTTCCCCAGAAGTGTGTTCTGGGTCAAAGCATTGGTTATTGACAGGAATCAAGCCAGTGACGCAGGTCCTCCCATGTACTTGTTTGAGGGGAGTGTATGGGGTCAGTACAGGTTAAACACATTTGTGAGCACACTTGAGAACACTGCTCAAGCTCAGCTGCAAGGTGAGAGGATGTTTTCCAACTCAAAAAACCCAGGACACAGAGGAACAAGGAATTGATAAAGTGAGGTACATTGGACCTTGTGTAGAAGAGATGTGTATTCTGAGTCTGGAGCAACATTGTAACTCATGCTAATAGATCGTGTTTAGATATTGTTAGGAAAACAGAGTGTAAGCAGAGCTCACAAAGTTCAGCTTCACACCCCCACATTTAGGTAAGATATATAAGACAGGCACTTGAGAGTGTGAGTGAGACAAGCTCCCTGAATCCTCTCCTGATGAGAGACCCTCTCTGTGCCTGAGCTACCTCCCAGAACGTGATGTAACTGATCGCTATCTGACTGTTATAACTCGTTGCTACACTGTTGTGTCTAACGTTAATGTTTAAGCTATATGCCTGTAACTTTTGAATATTGGAATCAATACATGGAAACTTACTAGCATAGCAATTGGTACAGTTGGTACTGCGTGCACTCGTTTCCAGGCGTCAGATTAGTTTCCTTACAGGACTGTAGTTCAGTATTTTTATAGCACTGTCGTGTAACACTATAACGTTCTAATGAAACAATAGGTGAATGGAGGGACTCTCTTTTCTTTTTATGTGTGTGCTTCCTCTCTCAGATTACTGTGTCGAGATTCAGGGGGTGAAACAGAGTCCATGCTTCTCAACGAGACTGTTCCGCAATGGGTTATTGACATCACTGTGGATGTAAGTAGACCTCTATTGCTAGAGTCAATCCCGTTAGTGCTGTTTAATGGTAGATCACTAGTTTGTGTGTGTGTGTATTTTAGTACCAGTATTAATGGTGTTCTGCACTTGCTATTGCTATGTATTGCTGCTGTGAGTCCTAAGACTCTTGTGTGAGTGGCTTTGTCCAAGCTCTTTCAGGCAGCTACAGTATCTGGAGGAGACATCTACCAGCATGAGAAGAGTTCATGCAACAAAATCACAAACTTAGTTTGAATTTTTCATACACTTTAGGTACATATCAAAACAAAATTGCATGCTGTGAATTTAGCCGCCTCCATTGGATAGTAAGCTGTATATTAAAACCGCATCGCACTGGAACTTTAGCGGTTCTCCTCAACATTATATATGCTGTTAATTCAGATGTAGATTTTGTGATCAGTGTCTTCATAATTGAATTGAACAATCTCTCTCTCCTCTTTTAACTTGCAGAAAAACATGCCTAAATTCAACAAAATCCCTTTCTACCTCCAACCTCATTCCTCTTCAGGAGCGAAGACATTAAAGAAGTAAGTTGGCTCAGTTGTCAGGACTCTTGTTTCTTCAGTCCAGGATGACAGGCTGGTTTGTAAAGCATGGTGCTGGTTTGAAGCATTAGGATGATTGGCAGATTACCTTGTGCTGTAGGTATAGGAACCTTTTCACTAAACTTTTAACCAAGTTACTTAAAGGCTGGTTTGAAGATTATATAGTTTTATATGCATCTGTTGTTCTATTATGACAAGTTATAAATATTCTCTACTTTTGATTAAAACAGTTAAGATAGGGGAAGGTTTAGTTTTGCCAGAAGGGCATCGTTAAAATAACTGGAAGGAAATGTAGTTAATTAGTAGCATGCTAAAAAAAAAATAACAATATCCTGCATTTATCTACAGGAAACTGATTCCTGCACCCCAGGTTATTTATTTTACATTGAATACAACATTGTTTTTGATCAGTGAACGGTCAGCAAGCTGGGAAGTGACTTGGTTGTCTGCTGCAGCAATGCTGAAGGCTGTTTGTTTCACTGCTTTTAGGGATCGATTATCAGCTAGCGACATGCTGCAGGTCAGGAAGGTGATGGAACACGTGTACGAGAAGATTATCAACCTGGACAACGAGTCCCAGATAACCAGCGCCTCCAATAACGAAAAGCCTGGAGAGCAGGAGAAGGAGGAGGACATCGCCATGCTGGCAGAGGAGAAGATTGAGCTGCTGTGTCAGGACCAGGTGTGTAGACATGCCCCTCCCCCTCACTGCTCCTGGCAGAGGAAGAGATTGAGCTGCTGTGTCAGGACCAGGTGTGTAGACATGCCCCTCCCCCCCCCTCACTGCTCCTGGCAGAGGAAGATATTGAGCTGCTGTGTCAGGACCAGGTGTGTAGACATGCCCCTCCCCCTCCCCCTCACTGCTCCTGGCAGAGGAAGAGATTGAGCTGCTGTGTCAGGACCAGGTGTGTAGACATGCCCCTCCCCCTCACTGCTCCTGGCAGAGGAAGAGATTGAGCTGCTGTGTCAGGACCAGGTGTGTAGACATGCCCCTCCCCCTCCCCCTCACTGCTCCTGGCAGAGGAAGAGATTGAGCTGCTGTGTCAGGACCAGGTGTGTAGACATGCCCCTCCCCCTCACTGCTCCTGGCAGAGGAAGAGATTGAGCTGCTGTGTCAGGACCAGGTGTGTAGACATGCCCCTCCCTCCCCCTCCCCCTCACTGCTCCTGGCAGAGGAAGAGATTGAGCTGCCTCAGGACCAGGTGTGTAGAATGCCCCTCCCCCTCACTGCTCCTGGCAGAGGAAGATTGAGCTGCAACCTCAGGACCAGGTGTGTAGACATGCCCCTCCCCTCCCCCTCACTGAAAAGCCTGGCAGAGGAAGATATTGAGCTGCTGTGTCAGGACCAGGTGTGTAGACATGCCCCTCCCCCTCCCCCTCACTGCTCCTGGCAGAGGAAGAGATTGAGCTGCTGTGTCAGGACCAGGTGTGTAGACATGCCCCTCCCCCTCCCCCTCACTGCTCCTGGCAGAGGAAGAGATTGAGCTGCTGTGTCAGGACCAGGTGTGTAGACATGCCCCTCCCCCTCACTGCTCCTGGCAGAGGAAGATATTGAGCTGCTGTGTCAGGACCAGGTGTGTAGACATGCCTGCTCCTGGCAGAGGAAGAGATTGAGCTGCTGTGTCAGGACCAGGTGTGTAGACATGCCCCTCCCCCTCACTGCTCCTGGCAGAGGAAGATATTGAGCTGCTGTGTCAGGACCAGGTGTGTAGACATGCCCCTCCCCTCCCCCTCACTGCTCCTGGCAGAGGAAGATATTGAGCTGCTGTGTCAGGACCAGGTGTGTAGACATGCCCCTCCCCTCCCCCTCACTGCTCCTGGCAGAGGAAGATATTGAGCTGCTGTGTCAGGACCAGGTGTGTAGACATGCCCCTCCCCTCCCCCTCACTGCTCCTGGCAGAGGAAGATATTGAGCTGCTGTGTCAGGACCAGGTGTGTAGACATGCCCCTCCCCTCTCACTGCTCCTGGCAGAGGAAGAGATTGAGCTGCTGTGTCAGGACCAGGTGTGTAGACATGCCCCTCCCCCTCACTGCTCTTGGCAGAGGAAGAGATTGAGCTGCAGTGTCAGGACCAGGTGTGTAGACATGCCCCTCCCCTTCACTGCTCCTGGCAGAGGAAGAGATTGAGCTGCTGTGTCAGGACCAGGTGTGTAGACATGCCCCTCCCCCTCCACCTCACTGCTCCTGGCAGAGGAAGAGATTGAGCTGCTGTGTCAGGACCAGGTGTGTAGACATGCCCCTCCCCTCCCCCTCACTGCTCCTGGCAGAGGAAGAGATTGAGCTGCTGTGTCAGGACCAGGTGTGTAGATTTTTCCAAGATTCAGTTACAGTGGCTGGATTTCATATGTGCAACAAATCAAAACCGAAGCAATGAGGTGTTCTGATAAATACATCTCTGCCGTACATGAACATAACGATCCTGTATTAAAGGAACACGTTTGTTGCTGCAGGTTTTGGATCCAAACATGGACTTGAGAACAGTGAAGCATTTCATCTGGAAGAGTGGCGGAGACCTGACCCTCCATTACCGACAGAAATCTACGTGAATCAAGAAGGGCCAGGAGTTCCAACACCTGCTCATCCCCATCAGCCACCACCAGCCTGTACTGTTAATTAGCGTAGCGGTTTCCAGCACCGCCGAAGCCCCACACAACCCTGTGTTAGCTGCGTGCTTCAATGAGCAGCCCTGTACAGACCATTTCTAACTATCAAAAAGAGGAAGTCCCTTCATGCTGTAACATAGGAACATTACAGGGTATATAATGACATTTGAAATCACTGCTGTCTGAATCAGGACAGAGAAAATAAGAAGGGGGGGTTGTGCTGTGTACAGTGGATGGATTAAAGAATATTTTCCAGGACAACCCTTTTTTTCTTTTTGAATTCCTAGTTTGCTGTCTTGTTTAGAAGGATAGAGCGTTTGATTTTATTAATATTGTTTGCAAGGCTCCGTGTTGATCGCTTGTACACGTCAGCGTTCGCGTTGTGATTGATCGGTAAGCGCACGCTTTCGTGTTACGCTCTGGTTTTTGCAGTACATTCCAGGACACAGTACTTGTTTCTAACATCGTGTTCCACTCCCTGTTTGTGTCTCTTCATATCTGTGAGCGAGTGAAGGATGGGGACATTCAGTAACAGGAAAAAGAAAACAATCCCAACACGTTCTTTTATCGGATACAAGTAACGATGGGCAACGACCTGGCATGTATCACTCCACCTCATCATTACTATTGAAATGCATTCATTCACTGTAGCAAGAACTGTAAAACAACCCCTTAAGCATTGTAGACGGGAGAGACCGGACCTTCTTCGCACACAACTTCTATGGCTTGCACTTTCTTTTACAAGATAAAGCCACATAGACCTATTGTTTTCTTTTTGTAAATGATCTGTACATGAAAACCAAACTTTTTTTTTTTTAAAGAGACAAATACAAGTAAAGTTTATTATTTTCAATAGACCAATTTGCTTTATTATAATTTTTGACTATTTTGTAGTTTTCTGAGCACACTGCAGTATGCATTCTTATTATTTTTTAAATCTCTCTCGCTCTCTCTGTATCTATATAGAGCAGAATTGCAGGTGATTTTCTTCATGGTGAGAATGCTGATTCCCATTCAGTCTGCTCTGGGGCCTCTTCATGCAGTAAACATGTTGCCCTCGTTATTATCCATCTGCGTTCGGGGGAGCTTGTCCATTATTTTGTCATGGGCAAAAACGAAGAGCTCAGTTTGTGTTTTTTGTTTATGAATTAAGCAATGCCTGCTTAACTGCGCTTTGCAAATTTAAGTGTCGGATGACAATGAAAGTTATTGAACTGCAGAATATAATAGATTATAACAAATATAGTGTATTGTAACTTTAAAAAAAAGAAAAGTTGTTTTAATTTGTTTTTTGTCCAAAATAAATAAGAAGCATCTGTTAATTCTAGTTGCTGTACAAGCTGTATATGAAGTTGAAATCTATGAGGAATATGTAAAGATGCCATCTCCACAACCCCTGTATTATTTCTTCTCCCCTTGTTGATTGTAAGTATATCTGTAGTATATTTTGGTTTAATATCTGCTAAGTAAATTGACCAATATAAGTTTGCTTTTACATTTACAGAGCCTTGGTTTATTCTTATTGACCTCAAATAGTTCTGTTCTGCCAGTTACACTTCTGAACGTGTACAATCCATGTAGCCTCTTCAAATTCGTGGTTTTGGCAGCTGCAGTATGCTGTGAAATTCCCAGTCTAATACCACTGATAGTGATGCCTGCAGTGTAGAGGGCAGGTGTTTCATGATTACTGCACTGAACACTCCTAGCTGAAGAACTCGATTGACAGGCAGATTAAGCAATCCAAGCACGTCTGCATTATCACTGGTTAAATGATAGGAAGAAGAATCCAATCACTTGTGCTCCTCTCTAATCATAGAAAGGGTCAGGGTCAATTCCAGTGTTCCAATTCCAAATACAAACGGAAATCATTACTAAAACACACGCTTCAAATACAAACAGAAATCATTACTAAAACACTCACGATTCAAATACAAACAGAAATCATTACTAAAACACTCACGATTCAAATACAAACAGAAATCATTACTAAAACACTCACGATTCAAATACAAACAAATCATTACTAAAACACAGTTACTCACAATTCAAATACAAACAGAAAATTACTAAAACGTGATTCAAATACAGAAATCATTACTAAAATACAGTTACTCACAATTCAAATACAAACAAATCATTACTAAAATACAATTCAAATACAAACAGAAATCATTACTAAAACACTCACAATTCCAATAGAAACAGAAATCATTACTAAAACACCCAGTCACAATTCAAATACAAACAAAAATCATTACTAAAACACACTAACGATTCAAATACAAAAATAAATCATTACTAAAACAGTTACGATTAAAATACAAACAAATCATTACTAAAACACACAGTTAATCACGATTCAAATACAAACAGAAATCATTACTGAAACACACACCCAAGGTGTTCGGAACTCTGAGGCACTACTATATCAGATATGGTCGGCAAAGGACTGGCTGCCCTGGGACTCGAGGTCAGCCTGCACACTCCTGCTGTCACTCCATCGAGGGGCTGTCCTGGGACTCGAGGCCAGCATGCACACTCCTGCTGTCACTCCAGCGAGGGGCTGTCCTGGGACTCGAGGCCAGCCTGCACACTCCTGCTGTCACTCCAGCGAGGGGCTGTCCTGGGACTCGAGACCAGCCTGCATGCTCCTGCTGCCACTCCAACGAGGGGCTGTCCTGTGACTCGAGGCCGACTGACAACGAGGAGGAGGGCTGAGACTTCTCGGGAGCGTCCTCCACAGTCTGCAATTAGGAACGACAGAAACACTAGGGGGTCACTGCGCTGGAATCTCAGCTTTCATTATTCTACATTAAGTGTCTCCTATTGCTTATAAGAACATAAGAAAGTTTATAAACGAGAGGAGGCCATTCGACCAACCTTGTTTGTTTGGTTGATAGTAGCTTATTGATCCCAGAATCTCATCAAGCAGCTTCAACAACATTACTGAGGAGTTGGTTCCAGACCCTCACAATTCTCTGTGTAAAAAAGTGTTCTGTTTTGTTTATTTCTTGTGTATTAAGGATGGATGGTAATGCATATAATGTAATACATATTGACAACCTGTTATGAAAGTCAAACGTTAGTGAAGATGTATTTTCTCTGTACTCAATAAATAGCTCCTTATGCCTACTTGTATTAGATTCATTGCATTGTTGCAAGCAAGGATACAATGCTATTTGTTGCGTGATGAGAGTTCCTGCTGTTTATTTATGTGATCTTTCATTTCCTCTGATCATTTCTATCCATCAAGTTTAATGAATGGAATTGTGCTTTGGTATCTCCTCCCCACATTACAGGACCAATCATTTCAGAGGCTGCAAGTACCTGTCTTTCCAGCCATAACCAAAGCGGAATGTGCTGTTTGCAGAACGGGCACAGTACCCTGTTTAATATACCACTGTTAGTACAATAAGAGCCCTTCTTGCAGTGTGCTGCTGCTGTTTATTCTGCTTTAACCATGGCAGTACTGGTACCGGCTCCGTCCTCCACAAGGCAACCTACCCACGCTTAGTATTATGTGGTGACTGTTAATGTAATTGTCAAACACTTACAAGGTCTGTATCTGAACATAAGAACATAAGAAAGTTTATAAATGAGAGGAGGCCATTTGGCCCATCTTGCTCGTTTGGTTGTTAGTAGCTTATTGATCCCAGGGTGTCAGCTTCAACAACATTACTGGGGAGTTGGTTCCAGACTCACAATTCTTGTGTAAAAAAATCCCAGGGTGTCTGCTTCAACAACTAATCTCCATGGGTGACCCCTGGTTCCAAGACCCTCACATGATTCTGGCAGTGGTACAGGGGTAAAGAACAATGCTAAGAAGTATTTACCTTTACTGGTTTAATTTACATTTTCAAATAATATGCACTGTGTGCGGGTCTGTCTGAGCGGAGGCGGAGAGTACGGGGCAGGCTGCTCTGAGCGGAGGCGGAGAGACGGGGCAGGCTGCTCTGAGCAGGCGGAGAGACGGGGCAGGCTGCTCTGAGCGGAGGCGGAGAGACGGGGCAGGCTGCTCTGAGCGGAGGCGGAGAGACGGGGCAGGCTGCTCTGAGCGGAGGCGGAGAGACGGGGCAGGCTGCTCTGAGCGGAGGCGGAGAGACGGGGCAGGCTGCTCTGAGCGGAGGCGGAGAGACGGGGCAGGCTGCTCTGAGCGGAGGCGGAGAGACGGGGCAGGCTGCTCTGAGCGGAGGCGGAGAGACGGGGCAGGCTGCTCTGAGCGGAGGCGGAGAGACTGCTCTGAGCGGAGGCGGAGAGACGGGGCAGGCTGCTCTGAGCGGAGGCGGAGAGACGGGGCAGGCTGCTCTGAGCGGAGGCGGAGAGACGGGGCAGGCTGCTCTGAGCGGAGGCGGAGAGACGGGGCAGGCTGCTCTGAGCGGAGGCGGAGAGACGGGGCAGGCTGCTCTGAGCGGAGGCGGAGAGACGGGGCAGGCTGCTCTGAGCGGAGGCGGAGAGACGGGGCAGGCTGCTCTGAGCGGAGGCGGAGAGACGGGGCAGGCTGCTCTGAGCGGAGGCGGAGAGACGGGGCAGGCTGCTCTGAGCGGAGGCGGAGAGACGGGGCAGGCTGCTCTGAGCGGAGGCGGAGAGACGGGGCAGGCTGCTCTGAGCGGAGGTGGAGAGATGGGGCAGGCTGGTCTGAGTGGTTGCTGTTGCTGTTTCTTACAGCCTGTGATTCTAACAGCATTTTAAAGTTCTTGCTCTGACTAGGTACAATAAATACTATTCAAAGGGGTTTCATATATTAACACATGGAAATTGAGTTATATGCCTGGTGTTTAGCATGTTCTCGTTGAGCATCCACGTTCTGTTGTTCTTCTCAGGTGGAGCTCTACCACAGTTGGTATATATCCGGTGGATATTACAGTTATAGTACAGCAAACATCCATGTTTGAGAACTATCCCTTTAATAGGGATAGGGTTAACCCTAACCCTAACCCTAACCCTATCCCTTTAATACACACTGAGTTATTCTTAATCCAGTAATCCGTTGTGCATCAGTCCATCACATATCTGCCCAACCATTTATCCGCTATGATTAAGCTCTTCAGCAACGTCACCCACGCATACAGCACTAATGCAACATGGCTACAGGAAAGCCAAAGAGAGTTGTGCTGACAATTGAAAGTTGTTTTTTTTTTTCTCTCTGTAAACCTATGCATTTTGCTACTGTGTAAATTACCTGACACTAATGTAAGTGTATATAGCAGTGTGCCAGGCCAGGAGCAGTTTGGCAGGGCAGGAGCAGTGTGGAAGGGTAGGAACCCTGCACATGAAGAGGGTTGTTCTGTAAATGGTGTGTATTTATTGTAATTAAGTAATGAAGTACCTGGCGCTCCTGGGAGAGCCTCCCTGCTGTGATTACCAGGTGTGGAATCGAAACCCCAGGCAGGTGTGTTCCAGGGTTGGATACCGAAGAGCGAGTGAGCAAGTCGAAACCGAGTGTGTTTATTATTGATCACAGAACATTAGTTCAGAGGTTGTAGATATAAGTTTTCGTACCCTGTGTTGTATGTAATCTGTGCTGCCACTGCTGGTAGTGTCATGAGCTGTTCAGTGTGTTAATAAATCCTGTTTACCTGCGGGGCGTACCAACTTCAGCCTTCGTCTCAATCTCCTGCCTGTGACTCAGCAGCGAATGCACGCACCCACACTGCAGATGGCTACACTGTCACAAGCACTAATACCCTGTGTCTTTTTAAACAATGGGTTTAGGGGAGCTCCCTAATAAAATATGAATCTCAAAACAATATTTGTGTGAATACAGTAATTGTTACAGCTGTGGATTGGAGATTTCCTTTAACCTGTTGTGTCAATATGAGGTCTCTAGTCTCTGGTAATCTTAATCTCAACTATACTAAAGAATGCATTCTGTATATGAACTACAGCAGTGTGCACATGTATTAGAGCACCCCATTGCTTCTGTAGTTCAGCAGTGTGCACATGTATGACAACACCCCATTGCTTCTGTAGTTCAGCAGTGTGCACATGCATTAGAACACCCCATTGCTTCTGTAGTTCAGCAGTGTGCACACGTATTACCATACCCCATTGCTTTTGTAGTTCAGCAGTGTGCACACGTATTACAACACCCATTGCTTCTGTAGTTCAGCAGTGTGCACACATATTACAACACCCCATTGCTTCTGTAGTTCAGCAGTGTGCACATGTATTATAACACCCCATTGCTTCTGTAGTTCAGCAGTGTGCACATATATTACAACACCCCACTGCTTCTGTAGTTCAGCAGTGAGCACATGCATTACAACACCCCATTGCTGTTACTATCATCACACACTCACATGATGTTTGGAATATGGACACACCTGTAAGGAGAACTTATTAAAAATGCAGTGTGATATTGAAATGATTCTGTTGAAAATAAGATCATAAGGAATGTTTGGGAATGAGAAAAGGCCCCATCAAGTCTAGTCCCTGTTAGCACACCATTTTCTCATACTGGAGAGCGCTCATGTGAAAGCACAGAACCTAGTCTTTTTAATGTTCCCACTCCCAATGATGAAAATCATTTTAATGGAGGGTTGTGGAATACAGCTAAAAGCTAAATAATTAAACAAAGGAAGTGAAAAGGCTACCGGGATAAGCTGAACAAGTTTTCTTTGTGAACTCCAATAAATCAATGTTATTTTCTGCCAGTCAAATTGCAGTGCCTAAATAAAGTCAACATGAGCACATCTTCAGCAGCCGCAACTGTCCCAGATTAATGTATTTATCTAAATGCTAGAAGAATCAGAAACAAAATTCTAGAACTTGAAGCTACTGCACTAACAAGTAACTATGATGTGATAGGTGTTACAGAAACTTGGTTGTCTGAGAGTGATGGGGACGAATATAATATTTGTGGGTATACACTGTATAGGAAAGACAAAAGGCAGGACAGAAGAGGAGGAGGGGTAGTGCTATACATAAGAAACAGTCTTGAAGCCCAGGTGTTAAACCTGGACAAAAAAAACAAAGCCGAATCAATATGGGTCAGAATAACGGACACAAATTCAAAGGGCATAATAATAGCAGCATGCTATAGACCACCAGATTCAGACGGTGAGCAAAATAATCTGTTATACAATGACATTAGAAATGCGTGTAGCAAAGGAGAAGCCATACTAATGAGGGATTTCAACTTCCCCCATATAAAACGGGAAAACCCGGTGGGGAGCACGAAGGATGAAATTGAAATGGTGGAAATGACAAATGACTGCTTCCTAACACAATTTGTAAAGGTACCGACTAGAGGGGAGGCATGCCTTGATTTAGTCTTTTCAAATAACGAAGACAGAATAACTAAAACAGAGGTCAGAGAACCACTGGCAAACTCAGACCACAATATGGTCTCATTTGAAGTGCTTTTTAAAACCCTGAAAGTAATGACTAAAGCTAAGGTTTACAATTTTAGAAAAGCAAACTATGAAGGTATGAAACAGAGACTAACAGAAGTAGATTGGGGTAAAATAGAGAAAACACCCACAGAAAAAGGATGGCTGTTCTTCAAAAATGTAGTACTAGAGGCGCAAAGCAATTACATCCCTAAAGTAAACAAATGTAAATGTAAAACTAAATTGCCAAAATGGTTTAATAGATCAATTAAAAAAAATATTCAGCGAAAAAAGGCACTTTACAGATCATTAAAAAGGGACCAAAAAGAAAGTACACAGAAAGAGTACACAGAACTCAAATGCAAGTCATAAAGGAAGTTAGAAAGGCCAAGAGAGAAATAAAAATGAACATTGCTAAGGGAGCTAAAACCAATTCCAAAATGTTTTTCCAATATTACAACAGCAAGAGAACATTCAAAGAGGAGGTTAAATGTCTAAGAGATACAAATGGCAAAATCGTAGATAGCAAATATTAAATGATTACTTTTCACACTTTTTTAAAGAGGAGGATACAGACAACATGCCCACGTCAACCTGTTCCCATGCAGTTTTAAATAACTTTAGCATAACAGAGTCAGAAGTGTATATTGCGAAGAGTGTTGAATTTAAGTCAAGGGAAGTAATGTTAAAACTGTACAATGCATTAGTAAGACCTCATCTTGAATATCATGGTCAGTTCTGGTCAACTCACTACAAAAAGGATATTGCTGCTCTAGAAAGAGTGCAAAGAAGAGCGACCAGAATTATTCCGGGCTTAAAAGGCATGTCATATGCAGACAGGCTAAAAGAATTGAATCTGTTCAGTCTTGAACAAAGAAGACTACATGGCGACCTAATTCAAGCATTCAAAATTCTAAAAGGTATTGACAATGTCGACCCAAGGGACTTTTTCGACCTGAAAAAAGAAACAAGGACCAGGGGTCACAAATGCAGATTAGACAAAGGGGCATTCAGAACAGAAAATATGTGGCACTTTTTTACACAGAGAATCGTGAGGGTCTGGAATCAACTCCCCAGTAATGTTGTTGAAGCTGACACCCTCATTATAAATTATGACCATTAAAACAATTGGAAATGCCAAAATTCTGCATTATTTATAAGCAATATAGTCTGCAATTTAAAAATATTACATTTTAACACAGTTTGTAATACAATACAGCCATCAAAAAAAAAAAAAAAAAAAAAAAAACTAAAACTAATTATATAAAACTAAAACATACTATTTTGATTTTAGAATTTTATATACTTGCTTAGATCGTAACAAGATCTATAGCTGTACACGCGTCAATATTACTATATAGAGTTCAGGACTTTGGCTTAATAAGCAATGAACTTTCACTGAAACCTTGAAATCCCAGGGAAAATCAACACTGACCCACCATCCGATAATGCCTGCACAACAAAAACATTTGTTAGGCAATACAATTAAGCAAACTTGATTCATTTAGAATATGGAAAAATCTTCATCTAATTTATCAAAAATAAAACAAACCTTAAAAAGTCCACATTGTTCCACATCTCTCGTAATTTAAATATAAACCGCTCCGACCTGCATAAAAACGGAACCTCAGTTTGTCCCACTGTCTGTTTGTGGAATTCTGAAAACCTTCTCTTATGATCCTAAAAACAAAATAATGACTGCAGTATCACCTATTGATATTGTTGAAACGCTGGGTGCGTTAAGTAAGGGAGCCGCTCCGAGCAGCCCTGTGAAAGAACCCACTGAACAGCAGGCTCATTTCCCCCGAGAAGCTCAGTGCTACAGCAGGTTTCATCAGTGAGGAGAGAAATTCTCACTCCGAGCCGCTCAGTTAATTAACACACCCACTGGCTTTAAAAGGGACAGGGTGTTAAACTTTCACCCAACGCTTTGAGTTCAACAAAGGAAGCCAACGCTTTCATTAAAAGACACCTCCTATTGCTGCATGCTCTTTTCTGCACTAATATCCGGCTGGGAAAGGTCCTCCCCACTCTGCTCTTTCTGTATCGGCATGTCAGTGTGAACCAGGCTCTGGCTGTCCCTCGTGGAAGGGCTGCTCAGTTGTGGGACAGTTGACTCCAGAACATGCTCCAATGCAGACTCTACCACAGAGGCTTTGAGCGGCAGTTCAACTGAGGAAGGCAGAGGCTCTGGCGCAGACCTTTCAGACTCATCTAAACAAAATAAAACATTGTTATTCTTCTGCATTTGTCAATAAACTAAAGTCATGGCAGCAAACTAAATAGTTCAGTCATTTTACTCTGCCTTGCACACCCACTCACCAAGTCCAAATCAATATTCATGAGTGCACTAGGATGTCAGTCTCTGCATTTTAAAAAAGCCATTGGCTCCTAAGGCAACATGTTTGTCTGGTGCTCTGAAACATGTATTTTTACTTTAACACATGATGATCTTGTAACGCTGTCTGTTTGCAAGCCATGTTCTTACCTGTCTTGTAATTTCTGGGGCAGTTCACCTGGAGGGGGCCATTTCCCCCCACCCTTTCACTGGCTTCTTTCCTGTCTGTGTCAGACATGTGAATAAAAAATATCAAAACTATGTTGAAAGAACATGTGCGCTATGGACACCAGCAAGTTCAGCAAAGGAAAGGAAGACACTGTAAACACTGCAGGGGCTTCTGTAACCCCTACAGCATGCCATGCGTTTGAAATAATCTGCACAAAACCTACAGGTTCTGTAACCCCTACAGCATGCCATGCGTTTGAAATAATCTGCACAAAACCTACAGGTTCTGTAACCCCTACAGCATGCCATGCGTTTGAAATAATCTGCACAAAACCTACAGGTTCTGTAACCCCTACAGCATGCCATGCGTTTGAAATAATCTGCACAAAACCTACAGGTTCTGTAACCCCTACAGCATGCCATGCGTTTGAAATAATCTGCACAAAACCTACAGGTTCTGTAACCCCTACAGCATGCCATGCGTTTGAAATAATCTGCACAAAACCTACAGGTTCTGTAACAAAAATGATGACATCTACCAACATAATACATTCATTTAAATGCACATTTTTTGAGAGGAAAACAAAAACCAGGCGGGAAACAATCTTACCAATAGAGGGGTTAAGCTCATCATTCAACACTGACCCTTCTCCTAGCAAGGAACTGACTGCCACGTCACCAGCGGAGGAAGACAAATTCAGCATTAGGTCTGAGAGCTCAGGAAGAGAGGCTTCAGACATCTCAATGAAACCTGCAATCATTGGAAAAGTTCAATCTGGCAATTAAAACGCTCTCAATTTAGCTCTGCAGATGGTGATGTTTTGCTACGGGTGTCAGCACTTAGAAGGGGAGGTCCCTGTTTAGGTACTGCTTGGGCATGGTGTAGACACGCCTCGCCACACTGTTCAACAAACTCCGCTGTGTCCACTAAAGGGGCATTTCATGTTAAAACAAGCAATACTGATACAGCTGACAGCTCAAGTATCTCTTGCACACTGATACGCCAAATGGAAATGTGCTGACCTCAAGCTCTCTTCAGTCCTGAGACATGGGCCTTTAGGATTTTATATGACATGTATTTTGATGATACTGCTATTTGATTGCTGTTTTGTGAAAGTTTGAAGGAGTCAATACTTAAATATGGTAAACCTCAGAAGATTTACTTATTCTATCAGTTATACTGCAATCCCAGACTTCAACATGATTAGAAAAAATATATATGAAGATTCTGAGATTGTGAAGCAGCCCCCTCTGCTTGGCTTCACATGAAACAGTAAGGATTGCTGGGTATTGAACTAGTTAAGAATCCAAGGAGGGGTGGTGATCAGGATAGAATACTGTTACAAAAAGATGCGAGATGGATGCATGTGCTTCAAACTGAATCTCCAGGAGGGTTCAATGAGGAACGTGCATTGGTTCCATTCTGTAATAGTACTGTAGCAAAAAATGCATTCAATTGAAAACTGACTTGTGTATTATTTTACATGTAATATTTATTTTTTGACCAAAGCAGCCAAAGTGAGTAACTGTCAGCTGAGATTCCAAGTGTTTTGTGGCATTGAGAAACCCTTTGATAAGTTATTAAGCTTTAACCGTTTCCAGCACAGCTGAGCACCACTCAACAAGGCAGCCCCGTACAGGAAATGAATTAGTGCAATCTGTACTGCATGGAGCTGAGGAAGTGAAGTGACTTTACTATTAAAAGCTACCTGGATCCATGACCCTCTGAATAGGGGGTGGTAGTGGAGAGATCTCTGTTGGCTGGCTTGGTATATCCTGCTTCAGAGTCATTGCTTCCTCCAAGGTTTCTGACTGTACTGAAGGAGCAAGCAGGGCAACCTAGCATTAGAAATCAGAGAAAAGGAGAATACACTCTGTTAAAAACAGTATAGGTAGGAGACAAGGAAAGATGCAAATACAGAAAAAATCAAATCAACAAGTTATTCCAAAAGGTCCTGACCCCTCCCAACCCCAACCCAAGACAGTGAAGTCACAAACCTCAGTGTAGCCATTACTTGGCATTGTGGCTGGGGTACCCTCTTCAGGCACTGGGGTACTCTTTTCAGGCACTGGGGTACTCTCTTCAGGCACTGGGGAGGGTGGTTTGACCTCGACTGTCTTTGGTGTTACAGGAAGAGATGGGATTCGGTGCAGGTATCCGTAGCCAATACCACACCCTAAACTACCAACAGAAACAAGAAGCATTACAGAGCTGCTGAGCACTGCAAGTACCAATTGAAAACCAGTGCAATTCCAGGGAGATGGGCACAGTGTATTCAGATGCAATATCGCCTTCATCTACCCACTGAAACAGCTGACTGAATGCAAGCCACAAGCAAGCATGGCAGGGACTTGCTCAAGGCCACACACATTTATCTTAGTGTGTTCTGTAGGTCCCTTCAAACACACCAGTGCTGTGATATTTTCAAGTTATTTCTTCTGCGAGATTAAACCTTTCTGACTAAATTAATTACAAACTAGTGCAAATTTTTTTTTTTTTATTATTATTATTATGGTTATTCTAACCTAAAAGACGTTACTGCTTGGCAAGAGGTCATGTGTACGAGGTACATCTAGGACAAAGATCACACTGTGTAACAGGGAACACAGGACATACACATTAAGAGAAAGGACTAGATGGGCATGGCTTTAACTGCTCCATCTATAAGGGTGGTCACTCCAGAGCAGGCTTAAGAAAAAGGGAGTAAGTGAATAACCTGTTTTACCTCTGTTCTGAGGATTAAAACCTAACCCCTGACCACAAAGTGCAACAACATGAAATAACATCCTGAACTTGTACCTTTACACCTGTAGCTGACCTTTCTATACAAAAATGAGAGGCACGCATAGTAAACACAGTAAAGACAGTGCTCCACTGTTATAAGGCAGCCCCTTATGGTGCAGAACCAGTTCGGCTCTATAGAGGTTTCTCCTATTGCGTTCTCATTATAGGGTAGACCACAAACAGCATGGTCTCTTAACTACAGCTCTGCCTGCATGTGTTACAGTGCACACCTGCATGGAACTGTGATCCCTTTTCGGAAGTGGCATTGCAATAGCCCGATTGTTACCTTCCTTCGCCTCCCCAGGCTCCATTGGGTGTAACCACAACCTCTCGACACCGGTCAGTCTCAGTGTTGTAGACCAGCAGCTTCAAGGGCTTCCCCTCATGGGACTCCACCAGGGAGAAGAAATCCTCAGACTGGAGTACAGGACAACAGTGTTAATACAAAACACAACCTTCTATTCAAATAACGCACTTTAAAAAGCATACAGACTTATTGTCACTCCATCCTAACTTCACCCTAGGTTCACTGTATATATATATATATAATGGCAGACTAGGGGAGCAGACTAGGGGAGGAGAGAAAATGTAGTCCAGGAGGGGTGAAAGGACTACATCCCCCAGAATGCCATGCCAGGATGAGGGTCACATGGTTCTAATAATTAATGAGGGACACCTGCCAGGGATTAACAAGCAGGTATTTAACTGGGAAAAATGTTTATTCAATGCAGAGTGTGGGTGGTACTTACATCTTGAATCACCTGGTCAGCTCCGACTATGTAGTCTGTATGTGCACGGAGACCAGCTAGAGATGCTGGAGAATTGGGCTCGACATCCTGAAAAGAAGAGGAAGTCTCAGTTAGGTTGCTGCTAGTAAACAGATTGCTCTTCCAGGAGCCCCCTTCAGCTTTCTGTAAAGCAGTGTAGAATGCATGGGTATCATTGCAATAACTTAAATAAATGCAATTTCAATATTGTGAGCCTTATTAACAATGGTATACAGCAAGTGCAAAAAGGCATCCTTTACAATTTATTCATATAGGATTTCATTTAATGTGTGCTGCCACCTGGTGGGCAAATCTTTTTACTGTGTTATTCTGAATGTTTTCTTACTGCCAGGAGTGAGTAAAGTTGTACACTCTGTGTCTGTGTTGCAACCATGTTCTAAAACGTGGAATTGCACCAATTAAAGATCCAGCCAAGTCTTAATGAAGGCAGAGTAATAACACCTACCAAATCCTGAGAGGAACGGCCTCCAGGACTGGAATTCCCTTGACTTATTAAACTGCAACACACTGGGTTTATTTTGTTTAACCCAGGACAAGAGTTTATATAGACTGGCATGAATCACCTGTCTGCTTGGAAAACCCGCTTGTGGCTTTAGAGCTTTTAACCTGATCTCTCCCACAGGACACAACCTGTAACGGCAGTGTATCACACAACACTGCCTGCTACACTTGACTCTGCTTACCAGCACATGCCAGACGTGTTCGCTGGCTCCTTGGAAACTGCAGAATCTGACACTGGCCCCCAGCAGCCCCTGGCCTCCCCACATGTTACTGGGCACGACCTCCAGCTCTCGCACCCTCATCGCTTTAATACTGTACACCTCCAGCTTCACAGGCTTCTCCACATTCGCCTTCAGCAAGTCTTTCAACGTGTCATTCTCTTTGTTCTGAAGAAAACACAACAACCAAACAAAATGAGGCAGTATGCACTTTGTGGCCAACATTTTATCAATAAATGTCAAATATAAACACTGACTTTGAATAAGCCAATCCATCTTTGGATGCAATGGTAGATCATCTCTAACATCAAAATAAACATGAAACAAATGCTTTCCCCAGTGTTACAAAATTGAACAGTTATGATGTATGTCCTAGAGGACCTGGAGATATGTATTTAATGCATATTTTAGATTCACATTTTTTATATCTTTTTTTTGTGAAATTATCAAATTGACATTGATATGTTCAAAGGTTTTAAAATATGTATAGGAACTTTTTACAAGACCTTTGACAGTTGCATAGGATGCAGCTTGCAGATTGCAAGCAAGTGGTCTGTTATTAACATGGTCAGAGGTTAAAACAAAGTGGCAGCGAAACAGTTAATGTTCACTTACAGTATACAGCGTCCTTCATGCACAGGCATCCCAGGATGCTTTACAAAACCATTACCTTATAAACTACATTTAAACAAAAGCTAACCTTACAATATCAGCTGAACTAACAGAGAGAGAATTTCACTACGAATTTAGAGGCCAAAAGAAAATCTACAGGAAACTGGACTGGTCGCCAATGCAGGGCCCACAGAATGGAATCACTGGTGGCTAGCCTGCATGAGTCAGTATGCTAGTTGCAGAGTTCAGCTGAACTGTGATTTATTTAGTGAGCCAACTGGTAGGCTGGCAAACAATGAGGTACAGAAATGAACACAAGCGTGAATCAACATCTTCATGTGAACTTGTGAGAGAAGCGAGCAGAACAACGCAACATGTCTCAGACTACACAAGTCAAGTCTGTAAACTGAACCAACAAGATTATCGGATGACAAGGTAGACTCTAAAATAACTTCCACATTCGTCCATATAAGGACTCTTTTTGTTGCTGTTGTGTGAAAACACTCAATGCTTTATTCCCTGCAATCTGGAGAAAAAACAAAAACACACACACACACACACACACACACACACACACACACACATCTATTCTGGTGTTACTAACAAAGTGGTACATCTCTTCAAGTGGCATTCCATGAAGTGTCTGAACTGAAACAAATATGTCTGCTCATATATTATTATCTGCCACGCCCAGTGTTCTCTCTATAAGGTGTGGCTGATGGGACAATACCATAGCGAAAGTCTGGATCATTTCCCTTGAGCCTAAGAGATCACTGCACACAGCGTCTGTTGTAATGTATTATTTTATATCACTCTGCGCATGGCATGGGTGTACACATATGTGGTAGCTTGCATTGTGTTTGACTGGCAGCTTCATGAACTGTCAAAATAGTTACCAGTCTTGTATGCCCCATAGCAATGACAAAATCAAAATATGGCTCCAATCCTGCCCTCTCAGCCGGGGAACCTTCTTGAACCTGAAAAGAAAAATATTACAAATAAAATAAATAACCTGTAGTCACGCGCACAGAGTGTATAGTGACTTGGCATTCCTCAGTAATTGCTGTCTATTTTCTTGTGGGTGGAAACGTGTCTGTTTTTCTGGAATACACTGACGCTGCCCCCTCGTTGACATCCAGTAATGTGTGCTTGGCACCTAGAACCAAGTACTGTCAAATTCTTTCAGATTGACTATTCCGCTAACTTCATCTAATTTCACTGCAAAGGGGACGCACAACTTTACACATGAAAACAAGTTGTGCAAGAGTCACAATAATACAATCTGATAGAATTACTGCGGCTTGCTTAGCAACCAAACCCAGTTAACCCTACCTACTCGTACTCCTTACGTGTCGCTAACAAGGAGGCCACGGCACGAACACGCAGTGAAAGCGTTTAGCAGTACTGCGCTTAAACAACCCCCGCCACAAACACAAAGCAAGACGTGAGTGTACCCCTGGCATGTGACTGAGAGCTACCGTGCACAGTAGAGCTGTAATACTCGTTTAGTTATCGTGTTACCTGCAGAGGAAACACGGGGAAAATGCCACCTCACCAGCTGGCTTGGAGAAGACGGGCCCTAGACACATCCCTGTAAGCTGTGTTAATGATACTGTAATACTGACCACAGCGAGTAAGTACCGCACTAGCTAGATTATAAATGATTACATAGTTTAAGCACGTAAGCACGTACCCCGTGTACGTGGTATCCATCTGTCCCTCCTTCGGGTACGTCTGTGCTCTGCGTCAACCCCATGATGTGAAGTTTTGGTATAAAACAGAATAAAGTAAATACAGAAATGAGGAATGCGGATCTTGCATTACTCAGGGGCCATATTGCAAACTCGCCACGTCAGCCCAAATAAGTCGATTGACGATACAGGACTCAAGTGACTAAATCACAACCCCCGGTAGTTTTTGAAACTGAAACCCTGTTTTCGCCATGTTGGCTCCAACTGTGTTATTTTGTAGTACACGATGCTAACTCTATGTGGATCCAAAATGGCGCCAGTTTCATAGTAAGCCCATCCTCGAAAATGTAAAATTATTTCTGTATGAGTGTTTTGTGTTTCGGGAGCAGCTTTCAACAATGAGCTAAGGCAATTTTCCATTTACTTAATCATATGATGCAAATAAAAAAAAAAAAAAAACTCAATTTTCATTATTAATATTTTTTTAAACGCGTTGTCTTGGTTATAGATGGTAAAATTCCACAACACTAAACGAACGCTCTGCTCGTTTGGTCTGTACTCGATTGTCCCCAGTGCGCTGAGCGGTTTAAGTTGCTTAGCAACCAAAGACGCCAAAAGCAATCTGATAGACGCAGCGAAGACGCATTTGTAAAAAATAAAATCAAACGTGGCATTAATAATATCACACAAAATCACGAGAACAAATTGAAATGGCTGACACAGACCCAACATGTTTGGTATGTACTACAGTATAGCAACAGAACTGATTTGAAATTCAAATGCAAGTACAGTAATAATAGTATGCGCTAGTACTGTTATAACTTAGTTAAACTAAAGGCATGTTCAGAAGCTGGTTCATTTCTGCTAACAGCCCGCATAATGTGTATATTACAATGGAAAGAACCCTGTGCTTTCAGTGTCAGGGTTTT
The DNA here is from genome assembly GCF_017654505.1 of Polyodon spathula. Lineage (NCBI taxonomy): Eukaryota > Metazoa > Chordata > Actinopteri > Acipenseriformes > Polyodontidae > Polyodon > Polyodon spathula. Next base: position 1,305,027 of record NC_054536.1, on the reverse strand, counting down.
TAAACGACAAAACACGATTTTTAAAAAGATTTATTCTTTTTATTTTCTAAATACAGTGAGCTGCAAATATCTCAGCTCAAGGTGGTGTATTGTTGATTTGATAGCCTTTATTACAGTTAACAAACCATGTATGTACAATCAATATGTGAAATCATTAGTCCGTGTGGCAGCCCCGTAGCTGCTTCATAAACCGGAGGACACAATCTAAAGCAAAACAAAGGCAATCCACTGATCAGAAGGCTTTGCGTGTGAAAAAGCTCTCTCCATCCCATCAATTCATATTAAAGCATTATACAAGACCACTGTGATTTCCCTCTTAAAACCTCCTCCTTGCTTCACAACTGAAATCATCCTTTCTGAAATGTATTTTTGTTTTGTTTAGGCATCCCTTACTTACTATTGCCAGGAGAAATACTACCGACATGTAATAAAGATTGCAAGTGAATTTCTGAAAAAGTACATCAATGACCCTGTTCTGCTGTTTTTTAAAGCCTATGGAATATTAATGGAAGGTAAGTTGAAATGCATTGGTGTGGAAGGTAAGTACACTATGCACGATCATTCAGCTGACATATGTTTACAATAGTTGCACAAACCTTACCCAGAGTGCCAGTGATATCCATGGCAGTGAAAGTGGATTTATCTTTTCAGAGGAGGCTTTGTGGTCCAGTGGTTAAAGAAACTGGCTTGTAATCCAGAGGTACCCGGTTCAAATCCCAGCTTAGTCACTGACTTGTACAAGCAAGTCACTTAACTTCCTTGTGCTCTGTCTTTTGGGTGAGACGTTCTTGTAAGTGACTTTGCAGCTGATGCGTAGTTCACACACCTTTAGTCTCGTATCTTGTAAAGTGCTTTGTGATGGTGGTCCATTATGTAAGGCGCTATATAAAAATAAAAATACAAAGTTTGCAGATGATTCTAACCACTGTTCCACCATTACAGGTCGTACCCAAGAAGCCATTAGAGAGTTGAATCAAGTAAAGGACAAAACAGATGTGTCCCTTTGTTCCACTATGGCCCTCATTTATGCTCACAAACAAAGTGAAACTGTCGGTGGGTATCTGCTTACTTATGTATTTAACATAATAAAACTACAATTGTGGTCTCTATTCACAAATATTGAACTCACAAGTGTGCGTGAAACTTCAAAGACTAAACAGCAACTATTTCTGAATTTCAAATTTCAATTTAAATCATCATGAAAGAGTTTTAGAAAATGATGAATGAAACCAAGAAGAGTTTAAATAGTCAACCCACTTTCCTTTAAAGATAGTAACGGAGATTGTTTTTATTTCATATAAATAATGATGTTTTGCTTGTTAAAAGACCGAGATGCCGTTGTGGAACTAGAGAGTGAATTGAAAATAAACAGAAAGACTGCTAGAGAGAAGCCTCTGTACTATGCTGGGATGTTTCTGTGGCTGTTGGGGCGCAGTGACAAAGCCAAGGAGTATATAGACAGGATGCTGAAAATTGCAGACTCATCAAGAGAGGTTGGTAGATCCTAAAATCCATATATACTCAGTGTTGGGAATAACACAGTCCAGTACATGTAATGCATTACTGCAATCTGATTACATATATACTCAGTGTTGGGGAGTAACACAGTCCAGTACATGTAATGCATTACTACAATCTGATTACATATATACTCAGTGTTGAGGAGTAACACAGTCCAGTACATGTAATGCATTACTGCAATCTGATTACATATATACTCAGTGTTGAGGAGTAACACAGTCCAGTACATGTAATGCATTACTGCAATCTGATTACATATATACTCAGTGTTGGGGAGTAACACAGTCCTGTACATGTAATGCATTACTGCAATCTGATTACATATATACTCAGTGTTGGGGAGTAACACAGTCCAGTACATGTAATGCATTACTGCAATCTGATTACATATATACTCAGTGTTGGGGAGTAACACAGTCCAGTACATGTAATGCATTACTGCAATCTGATTACATATATACTCAGTGTTGAGGAGTAACACAGTCCAGTACATGTAATGCATTACTGCAATCTGATTACATATATACTCAGTGTTGAGGAGTAACACAGTCCAGTACATGTAATGCATTACTGCAATCTGATTACATATATACTCAGTGTTGGGGAGTAACACAGTCCAGTACATGTAATGCATTACTGCAATCTGATTACATATATACTCAGTGTTGGGGAGTAACACAGTCCAGTACATGTAATGCATTACTGCAATCTGATTACATATATACTCAGTGTTAAGGAGTAACACAGTCCAGTACATGTAATGCATTACTGCAATCTGATTACATATATACTCAGTGTTAAGGAGTAACACAGTCCAGTACATGTAATGCATTACTGCAATCTGATTACATTGTTTAAGTAACTTGGCACTGTAACGGTTCATTGTTTGTAACTTTAAAAAAAAAGGCAGAACGGCTAATGCATAATGTGGGAAAGAGCTTCAACAGTGCAAGTCGGAGAGTAAATGCAGTAATGAGCAAATCCATTCAATTGGCTAAGCAGAGTCCGGGGGCGGTTCCCACAACTGCAATGGTGTACCTGTGACCTGGAACCCCAATACAGGGCGGGGAACAGACAATTCTCAGTTGACAATTTTCAATTACTACAATACACTATTTCAAACATAGCAAAAACCTTGATTGGGTGTGGCTTGTCAGGACAGGAATTGGCTTCTCCTATGAAGTAGCTATTTCTAAGTAACATGTTTTTCAAAGTAATAAGTAATTGTAACTATTTTGTTCAAGTAACTGTAACATTCTTAGTTTGAAAAGTAACTTCCCCGACATTGTATATACCGTGTATTGATCTAGATATTTAAGGTCGCTTGTAACATGTGTTATCATACTATTCCTATGTTGTAATAATTCTCACTGAAGGTATGGGTGTGGGGTATGGGTGTATGAATATGTTTATATTGTAAGATTGCATGTTATTTTAAAAATTTATACAAATATTTATTAAAACTATTTTTTCTATAGTTACTGATATGACTTGTTGCCTGAGACATTTTTTTGAATCTAGTCCTGAAGCCCTTGTCCTGTCCGTACCCAAGGTATATGGGTGTGACTTGGAAATTATTGGAATGTAGAATTATGCTTACCAAAAAGAAAAGCATGGCAACTGATTGCTTGCTTTAAAATGAATTACACATGAAATGTTCCATTTCCGATTGTGTGCAGGGTCTTGTTCTTAAAGGATGGATAGAACTGAACTCTGACAAGGAGTTTAACAGAAACAAATCCATCAGATATTTTGATGACGGAGTACAAGACTCGAAAGATGTGATAGGCTTGATGGGAAAGGTATGCACTCTATATCTGTAATCTACTCGAACAGTGAGTCATGACTGTGTTTAAAAGCATACACTCCAAAGAGATGAAGCAATAACTTGTTTTTGTATCCAATGCTTAATCTACAGGTTAAGTATTTCATGAAAAGACAGAATTATTCTGGAGCCCATGAAATTGTGAACCAGATTGTTGTCTCACACCCCAGTTTTCTGCCATCACTGATCTTAAAGATGAAGCTGTTTCTAGCACAACAGGATTGGGACCAGACGCTTGAAACAGCCCAGAGGTAAGTAAAAAATAAACAGATTCAAGTATTAACAAACAAGCCCTAACCATATATCTATATTTGTGGAATTAGAAATGGGTTCAAAAATAGATATATTTTCAGGCCTCATCATTTATTAGAATAGTGAATGATTACCTCCTTGTACATTACACTTAAAAACAAATTAGAGCCTATGTGAGCTACTGCTGCACGGTGCTGACATGTGACTGACGGAGCAAGCCCTGCTAGAGTGGTGTGCTTGCCTGATATAGAGACCATGCGTATGGTATGCATACAAGTATGGGGTTTTGGTTTATATGAACTAATTTATTAATGTTGTTGTATCTATTGTAATGTGCTGTTTGTATGTGTTAGTTGTACACTATATATTTTTTTTGGTTTCTCACGAGCCCAAGGACTTCCGATGTAAATGAGCTTATAGCTAAGTCTGGGTACAATACATCTTGTGGCTTGTCATGAATGTTAAAAATTGTACATTGTCCCTGACAAATACATTTTTAAAAAAATAGGTTGAACCTCTGGGATGCTATGTTCTGTTTACAAAGACAATGCCATCAAGTGTATTTATATATTCCAGAATTCTTCAGAAAGACAGGACTAATGTGGATGCTCTCCAGGCTCTGGTGGTTCACAGCCTTGCAAAGGATGGCAACCTAGCTAAGGTGAATAAATCAAACATTTCCACGATACCAAACCAAGAAACATGAAACATTATTATTATTATTATTATTATTATTATTATTATTATTATTATTATTATTATTATTATTTAAACAGGTGAACTGAGAATAAGAGAAAAAGCTGTAGGGTTTTTACGTACACACACACACACACACACACACACACACACACACACACACACACACACACATATATATATATATATAGGTCGAGTAATTTATCAGCTGTCACAGAAACTTGAGATGGAATTGTTTTCTTATAGCTCATTGAAGAGGCCCACCTATTATTTTTTATAATACATGGATTCCCTTGTATCAAAGCCCTTCTTTTCACATTGTATCAGGCTGCTGATTCTGTACGAGAGCTGATTAGTGCACTTGAGACTGCTGAGCCTGGCAATGCAAGTCTTCACCTGCACATCATAACTCCTATTAGCAGGCTGGTGAGTCATCTTTATATTCTCAAATCTGGATTTAATGGCAGCATTTGGTGTTTTAGTACATTCTCTAGCTATACAGTAACTGCTTTTGTTAAGCTAAACTTCTGTGATATATTATACCCACTTCAGTCACTGCGTGTATAATTGTACCACGAGAAGTTTCCTATCTATGTATGTATTTTTTAACACTTAAATGTTTTTTTCAGTGTTTTCGCAGGACAGCTTCTCAAACTCCATTGAGTTCACAGAAACTGTTTTAAAATTTCTAAAAATTCAAACAAAAAATTGTGACCTGAAAGGATATGTTTGATTTACAGTGTTTTTATGCTTAAGTTTACAGACCACAGTGAATCTGTCAATATCATGTTCTTAATACATTTCATCTTATAAAATGAAACCCTTTTAATCCCAAATTTGAGCCCTTTTTGGTGTAAATAAAAACATGTTGATGGTATTTCTTTGCTTTTGTTTTGTGCTTCAGTGTGGAAAGAACCAAGCAATGCAGTCCCAGATTTATGGGTTAGCTCAGCGTGCATTCCTGATGGCTCCCGCTGATGCAGACATTGCAACTGAGGTGGGCTACCTGCTCACCCTGCAGGGCAACGTCCGAGAAGCTGCAAAATGGTACTCAAATGCAGTGAACCTGGATGGAAATAGTTTACCTGCTCTAGCAGGTAATTCAGCAATACCTGTTTAAATATACCATGTCCACTTGTTCTTCATAATGGTAATAGCAATCGTGCTTGCTTTTCCACTCAGGCATAATTCGATGCCAGCTCTTGGAAGGACAGCTGCTGGAGGCAGAGCAACAGCTGGAATTCCTCAGGGAAGTTCAGCAATCCATTGGGAAGTCAAGGGTAAGGGGCTGCATACTGCTACTAGTTTACAGTGCTGATCATTTTATGCTACTTATACTAAATGTATATGAATATCTATGCTTACTCACACACGTCATTCACAACACATTACTCCAGGCCTTAAATCACTGCACTGGCTTCCTGTTAAAATCAAGATTGATTTGAAAATTCTGCTTACTACTTATAAGGCCCTTCATGGTTGCGAGCCTTTATATTTACAGGAGATGCCGGTACCTGATGCTCCGAGTCACACCTTGAGATCAGTGAATGCTGGTGCTGGTACCTGATGCTCAGAGTCACACTTTGAGATCAGTGAATGATAAGCTTTGGTAGTTCTTAGAAGTGGTGTAAAATCCGGAGGGGCGAGGGATTCTTCAGTTGCTCTGCTCCCTGCCTGTGGAACTGCGTCCCGAGTCATATCAGGAATGCTGGCACAGTCGAGTCTTTCAAATCAAGTTTAAAAACAGATTTGGTTGCGTCAGCTTATTCTTGAGCTGGATGGATTGGCCAATGGCTTCTTCTTTATTTTGTATTGTAAAGCACCCTGGATGGTTCAGGTGAAGAGTGCTATATAAAAGCACATTGTATTGCATTGTTTGTAATATTCCATTATAACTTACATTTTTAACCATTAGGTATGCAGCATGGGTTGAGGTTGCCCCTTCTCCAGAATTTCTAAACTCAATTGACAGTGATGGTCTTCCTGTTCCTGTGTATGTGCCGTCATAGCTGATGTGGTATCTCAGGACATTCAGAACTACAGCCAAATCACTAGTCAATATACAGTGGCTCTCAAAAGTATTCACCCCCTTGGACTTTTCCACATTTTATTGTGCTACAACATGGAATCAAAATTGATATAGTTAGGAGTTTTTGCTACTGATCAATACAAAAAGTCCATAATGTCAAGGTGAAAAATAAAATCTACAAATTGTTCTAAATGAATGACAAATATAAAACAGAAAATAATTGATTGCATAAGTATTCACCACCTTTGCCATGACACACCTAAATAAGCTCTGGTGCAACCAATTGTCTTTAGAAGTCACATAATTAGTTGAATGGAGTCCATCTGTGTGCAATTAAGGTGTTTCACATGATTTCAGGTTACATACACCTGTCTCTGGGAGGTCCCTCAGTTGGTAAGTACATTTCCTAACAAAAACTACATCATGAAGATGAAGGAGCATTCAAAGCAAATCCAGAATAAGGTTCTTCAAAAGCACCAATCAGGGGTAGCATATAAGAACATTTCCAAGGCATTGAATATCCCCTGGAGCACAGTAAAGTCCATTATTAAGAAATTGAGAGAATATGGCACAACTGTGAATCTGTCTAGAACAGGCTGTCCTCAAAAATTGAGTATCTGGGCGAGAAGGGCACTAGTCAGGGAGGCCACCAAGAGGCCTATGGCAACTCTAAAGGAGTTACAGTCTTCCACAGCTGAGATGGCAGCCACTGTGCATACGGCAACAATAGCCTGGATGCTTCACAAAACTGGCCTTTATGGGAGAGTGGCAAAAAGAAAGCCATTTTTGAAAAAAACTCACATCAAATCTCAGCTAGAATTTGCCAGAAGGCATGTGGGAGACTCTGAGACCAAGTGGAAGAAGATTCTATGTTCTAATGAGACCAAAATAGAGCTTTTTGGCCTCAACGCTAAGTGCTATGTTTGGCGCAAGCCTAACACCGCACATCATCCTGAGAACACCATCCCTACAGTGAAGCATGGTGGTGGCATCATTATTCTATGGGGATGCTTCTCTGTTTCAGGGCCTGGAAAGCTCGTGAAGATAGAGGGCAAAATGGGTGCAGCAAAGTACAGAGAAATCCTGGAGGAAAACCTGCTGAAATCTGCAAGAGACCTGGGACTTGGGAGAAGATTCATCTTCCAGCAGGGCAATGATCCCAAACATACAGCCAAAGCCACACTGGAGTGGCTTAAAAACAAAAATGCCAATATCCTGGAGTGGCCCAGTCAAAGCCCGGACCTCAATCCAATTGAAAATATGTGGAAAGAGTTGAAAATGCTGTTCACCAAAGGTCCCCTTCCAACTTGACGGAGATTGAGCAATTTTGCATATAAGAATGGACAAAAATTGCAGTGTCCAGATGTGCAGAGACCAAATAGACTCATGGCTGTAATTACTGCCAAAGGTGCCTCTACCAAATATTGACTCAAGGGGGTGAATACTTTTACGTTTTAAATACTGTACACTTGGTCTGCCTAATCCTCAGATCCCAGATGAAACGGGTCTTTGTTGGAGTGAAATTTACCAGCACCTCCAGGTATGGGGAGCTTGTCTCATTTGTTTCGTGGACGATACAGATGTTGTGCTAAATGTGATCTGTTCATTGTTAGGAAGTGGTGTACCTTCAGGCAGTACTGGCTTCCAAGCAGGGCCAGGATCAGGAGGCAGTGAGCAGCCTGCTGAAGGAAGCTCTGGAGCTGCACTTCTCTGCCCTGGAAGGGCTTCCATTGGGAGGGGAGTACTTAGAGAAACTGAACCCTGCCTTCCTGCTCGAGGTAGTGAGAGCATATTTAGACTTCTATCCAAACAAGGTAAATGAAAAAAAAGCAATGTCAATGGAGTATTTGAAAAGTACAAAAGGGAAACTATCATGCAATGTAATCTCTGTTCTGTGGTTAAATCCAATATTTATGTATTATCCCTGATGAGGATGAATATTCCAGAGGTATAGGGGGTATAGCGAATGCCTTGGTGTGTGCACATGTTGTATTTGTTTCAACTATATGTTGATAAGCATTGTTTTAATGCAAATTGACTGGACATTTCTTATAAATCTGGTTAGAGATTTATTCAGTGGTTGAAAGTGAGATGTGTTAATGCAGATTCAAATGGTGTGTGTGTGTGGGGGGGGGGGGGGGGGGGGGGGGGGGGGGGGGGGGGGTGCTTTTTGTGCCAAAAATACATCAAATGGTTACAAATCCTCTTGTTGCAAAACAAAAGTCTACATTGAAATGAAATGCAGGTTGTTATCTGTGACTCATTTTGTGAGGAGGTGCTGATGTAACCTTTTAAAATACGGCCCAGCTGAAAAAACAATTACAGTACTGTAGGAAAAAGTGCCCATAGTGAGAGTTTCAGTGTAGTCGTGGACTCCCCTGCTATCCATATCTCTTCCTTCATCCTCATTTGAAGTTTATATTCTTGTTACTTTTCCTTTTTCAGCCTTGGATTCCTGGCCAGCCCTTGCCCTTTGTGCTGAAGCACTCAGCTATGATCCTAGACCCAGTGGTTAAAGCTGCCCCTGCTCTGCTGGAAGCTGTCTATCTTTTGGCCAAAGTTAAATATCTCTCAGGTAAGAATTTTTTAGTGTTATACATGCTGTGTCTGCCTGATAGATCCCCATGGCTGTTTTGGGTCATTTGTAACGGGCAGAGTTGTGTGATACACTGCTGTCATGGATTGCCCTGTCCCATGTCAGTTAGATGAGATGAGGTTAAAAGCTCTACAGCCATGAATGCAGACGAGTCCGGCATTTTTGTGTTGTGGTTAAGACGCAGGGTCACCGGTTTGCACCAGCCTCAGCCCGGCCTGTTACATATTCATAGATTTCTGTAGTCACAATTTAAACCCTGAACAGCTGAGTCACGTGAACACTTCAGTTCCTCACTCCTTCACAGTTGAGTTACTCAGGGTAAATAATTTCTAAAAATCAATGCAATAAAACACGCCCTCTCCCTAGTACATAAATAAGGCACTGTATGTAGTGTGTACAGTATTGGAGTTGAGTTACTCAGGGTAAATAAATTCTAAAAATTACTGCAATAAAACACGCCCTCTCCCTAGTACATAAATAAGGCACTGTATGTAGTGTGTACAGTATTGGAGTTGAGTTACTCAGGGTAAATAAATTCTAAAAATTACTGCAATAAAACACGCCCTCTCCCTAGTACATAAATAAGGCACTGTATGTAGTGTGTACAGTATTGGAGTTGAGTTACTCAGGGTAAATAAATTCTAAAAATTAATGTAATAAAACACGCCCTCTCCCTAGTACATAAATAAGGCACTGTATGTAGTGTGTACAGTATTGGAGTTGAGTTACTCAGGGTAAATAAATTCTAAAAATTCATGCAACAAAACACGCCCTCTCCCTAGTACATAAATAAGGCACTGTATGTAGTGTGTACAGTATTGGAGTTGAGTTACTCAGGGTAAATAAATTCTAAAAATTACTGCAATAAAACACGCCCTCTCCCTAGTACATAAATAAGGCACTGTATGTAGTGTGTACAGTATTGGAGTTGAGTTACTCAGGGTAAATAAATTCTAAAAATTAATGCAATAAAACACGCCCTCTCCCTAGTACATAAATAAGGCACTGTATGTAGTGTGTACAGTATTGGAGTTGAGTTACTCAGGGTAAATAAATTCTAAAAATTAATGCAATAAAACACGCCCTCTCCCTAGTACATAAATAAGGCACTGTATGTAGTGTGTACAGTATTGGAGTTGAGTTACTCAGGGTAAATAAATTCTAAAAATTAATGCAATAAAATACGCCCTCTCCCTAGTACATAAATAAGGCACTGTATGTAGTGTGTACAGTATTGGAGTTGAGTTACTCAGGGTAAATAAATTCTAAAAATTAATGCAATAAAACACGCCCTCTCCCTAGTACATAAATAAGGCACTGTATGTAGTGTGTACAGTATTGGAGTTGAGTTACTCAGGGTAAATAAATTCTAAAAATTACTGCAATAAAACACGCCCTCTCCCTAGTACATAAATAAGGCACTGTATGTAGTGTGTACAGTATTGGAGTTGAGTTACTCAGGGTAAATAAATTCTAAAAATTAATGCAATAAAACACGCCCTCTCCCTAGTACATAAATAAGGCACTGTATGTAGTGTGTACAGTATTGGAGTTGAGTTACTCAGGGTAAATAAATTCTAAAAATTACTGCAATAAAACACGCCCTCTCCCTAGTACATAAATAAGGCACTGTATGTAGTGTGTACAGTATTGGAGTTGAGTTACTCAGGGTAAATAAATTCTAAAAATTAATGCAATAAAACACGCCCTCTCCCTAGTACATAAATAAGGCACTGTATGTAGTGTGTACAGTATTGGAGTTGAGTTACTCAGGGTAAATAAATTCTAAAAATTAATGCAATAAAACACGCCCTCTCCCTAGTACATAAATAAGGCACTGTATGTAGTGTGTACAGTATTGGAGTTGAGTTACTCAGGGTAAATAAATTCTAAAAATTAATGCAATAAAATACGCCCTCTCCCTAGTACATAAATAAGGCACTGTATGTAGTGTGTACAGTATTGGAGTTGAGTTACTCAGGGTAAATAAATTCTAAAAATTAATGCAATAAAACACGCCCTCTCCCTAGTACATAAATAAGGCACTGTATGTAGTGTGTACAGTATTGGACATTCTGTGTCCCAATTACTGTTCCAATTATTGTTGAAGGGCAGTATCTACATTCTATACATGAGATACTAATCTTGTCTACAGCAGTGTCATTTCTCCATTTATGGCATTGTGTCCAGATGGGAGAAACTCCCTTACTGAGCCACTAAGACTCCTTCATAACTTTAAATAAGCTTCTTTTCTTCTTTGGGCTCTGGACTATGGAGATTTATTCCAGATTCTGATGATCATACTACCTGCTTACTTTCTTGGATATCATGAAATTAGAATCTGAGGTGTGTATCTGTGTAGAGTTCATCTTTGGGGAGTTTTTGTTTTAATTATTTAAACTGACTTTTGTCTGCAGGTGATTTCGAAGCAGCCCAGAGCTGTTTACAGCGCTGCCTGGAGCTCGACGGCACCTTTGCAGAGGCACACCTTCTAATGGCTCAGGTATACCTCTCCACGGGGGATTTCAAACAGTGTTCCCACTCTCTGGAGATGGCTGTCAGCTACGACTTCAAGGTAAAGCCCTACCATAGGCATGGCTAGCAAAGGCTGGACCTTCTTGATAAATATAAAAACAGCTCTTCTGGATATCAAACATTTTATTTAAACACACAGTAATTCTTTATATTCCTTTTTCCCCCATTAGGTTAGAGAACTACCTGTTTACCACTTCTTCAGAGCCCAAGCACTTAAGAAGACAGGCAGTCTTCCAGAAGCCATCAAAACCCTGCAGATGATCCTGAGTCTGCCGGGGATGAGGAGAGCTGGAGCTGGGAAAGCAGCGGAGGCCCCCAGCAGCTCTAGCGACCGTGTTTCTGTGTACCTGGAGCTGGCAGAGGCTCTGTGGCTAAACGGGGAGCAGGTAAGAAGAGCAACAACAAATAAATCACTTTTTAATCTTACTTTTAATTAGCCCTTTCAAGGTTCTTCAGTCTTTGCTTGCCCCAGGCTATACAGTATTTCTGCAGTTCCCCATTTAAAGAGCAAGTTGTATTCCCACAGCATGAAGCTACCAAGATAATGCAAGATGCCATTGTTGAGTTTACTGGAACTCCTGATGAGATGCGTGTAACTCTTGCTAACGTCGATTTAGCCCTGAACAAAGGAGACACTGAGACTGCTTTGAGTGTGCTCAGAAACATCACACCCACTCATCCATACTACACTGAGGCTAAAGAGAAAATGGCTGACATTTACCTGCATAAACGGAATGACAAGAGACTCTACATTGGATGCTATAGGTAATTGAAGGGCAATTCCATTTCTAAACTTAAGCTTCTTTATAAATCACAAATGTTATAGCTCATCTTCTTTGATAAATGTATAATATGAATGTGTGTTATTATTATTATTATTATTATTATTTATTATTATTATTATTATTATTATTATTATTGCCACTTACTGTACATTTGGTTTGAATACATACATGGGATTCTAAAAGATATCATTGATTGTGATTGATAATAAACATTGATTATGTGACAAAACCAACAGTGAATATGGAAAAGAAGAGCCTATATTATGTAACAGTGATACACTTGTAATAGCACAGCTCAATGTATTTCTGTAGTTGTGATTTAAACAGCAATGAGATTTTGTTTTCTTTGTATCATCTTTGCAGAGAATTATGGGACCGGGTGCCAGGTGCACATTCAAGTCTTTTACTGGGGGATGCTTATATGAAAATCCAGGAGGTATTAATATTCATTTCTGTCAGTTCATACATATTCAACAATTCAAAGAGTCAGCCTTGTCCTGGCTAACACTTATAATTACTGATGTGTATTTCCAGCCTGAAAAAGCCATTGAGATGTATGAAGAGGCACTAAAGAAGAACACAAGAGATGCGGTCCTGGCAAGCAGGACAGGCCAGGCTTTAGTTAAAACCCACCAATATAATAAGGTATCATTGTGATAAGGTATCATCGCAGCTGACCTTCAATTGTGAGGGCTTGGTGTTAGTAAGTGAGCATGAAGGACATATATACATTGCTGTGTAAAAGTCTTAGACATGTTGCATTTTTCTACTCTGATGCATCATGAACATTTTACTCAAAGCCTCCACTAGTGTTTTCTGCTATTACAACAACCTTGACATGCAGAAAGAAGGAAAGGCATTGAGTGAAATCAATCAATCAATATTTATTTTATATAATGCCTTTCATAGGGGACCACAATCACAAAGCGCACAATAGCTCGCATCACTCGATTTTCAAGGTGTGGTATCCGAAGCATAATCAACAAGTACAGAGAAACATCATCTGTTGATTTGATCGACAACGACACCTGTGCCTTCTGCCAGTTCTGTTGTCAATTCAACGCTTTTCTTCTTTCTATTCATTAAGGATATAGTATCTTCAAGTATTGCTCATCCTTGTTAGACAGCTTTTTGGGTCTTCCAGTCCTGGGTTTGTCATTTACAGATGATGTTTCTCTGTACTTGTTGATTATGCTTCGGATACCACACCTTGACAATCGAGTGATGCAAGCTGTTTCACTCAATGTTTTCCTTCTTTATGCAAGTCAAGGTTGTTATAATAGTAGAAAACACTAATGGCGGCTTTGAGTAAATTGCTGATGCTCATAATGCATCACAGTGTAGAAATGCAACATGTCTAAGACTTTTGTACAGCAATGTATATATATATATTGGCATTTGTATCTACTCTTGGAAGTCAATTCCACCGGCTTAGAGTTATTTTCAATCTGTCACTGACTGCCTTACACAGTCTGTTGATTTCTTACAGTATTGGCTTTTAAAGGCTCTACTATGTTTAGATGTCTCCATATTGTGTTAAGACATTAATAGTTTGTACTTGGGTACTGTATGACTTTCATTTGTTTCTTGTTTGACTTAACAAACATGGTAAGAAGCACACAGACTGTGTCATTCTTTTTTGTATTTATTTACTACTGTGTTTTCATTTTGACGGTCTCTTTCAGGCTATTCATTACTATGAAGCAGCGTTAAAGATCAAAGGGCAGGATTTCCTGTATCATGACTTGGCAGAGCTGTTCCTGAAACTCAGGCAATACGATCAAGCCAAGAAACTTCTCCAACAGGTTTTGCAGCATGACTACGGTAAACGTTTGTATGGCAGTGGTGCATTGTTTTTATTTTAGTGACACAGCGCACGTCCCATTCGCTGAAACACGTGATTACTTAATCAGAGATGTTTTTTACTTTAGTCAATGGAAAAACATAAGCACTGGTACTTCTACTAATATACACAATTCTTTTTGTGGATCTAAAGCTGAGGGAACACAAAGCCACTTTGTGGTTTGGAACTTGGTTTCAGGATACTAGGTTACAGGCCATTCCATGGCACACCAGGGGAGACTTGGGGTTTGATACAATTAAAGCCCCTTTCTCACTGTCATTCCAACCTGGGTCCGGACCCGTGTTCTGGCTAGCCGGGTCACAATCCCACGTAGTGTGACACCACGTACCTGGGTCGTACCCAGGTTAACCCGGGTCCCAGCGACCCACCTCAGGATGTGGGTCAACACTCTTTGACCCGGGTTGAGCGAAACAAAATGCATGACGGAGGACAAAATAACAAACAGCCGCACCTGCTGAAGGTTTCACTTCGGCAAGGAACATTTTGTTTTTTTCTGCCATATTTTTGTTGCTTAAAACACAGCGTGAGCCAGATTGCAGCAGGGATGAAGAAACATTTGGGCAGACGGTTCAATCCAGAGACGCTTGGATGGAAGCGTCCGTAACAAGCTGCTTCTGTGGCATTGATACCCGCATTGTGCACTTGCGTTTATCACCCAGGTCAGCCCTGCTTTATTAAAATCAGTGTGAAATTGTGTACTCGATCCACGTGACACCGGGTCCTGACCCACGTAGAGCATGCCAGTGTGAAAGAGGCTAAAATTGCCTCAAACTAGGTCCCCTGGTCTCCTGGAACTAGGTTTCAAGCCACTGTTCCTGAAAAAGAAGCTTTAAAGTCTTTCAGTCAATTGTTTTTTGTTTTTTTGATTAGCACTGCTACTATGCACTGTGATGAACCCTCTAAACACAGGTTTTTAAATGTGTGTTTCAGCAAACGATTTGACTTTGATGATGAATGGCGTCAAGTATTTAATTCTTCTGGCAAAGGCGTACACTCAGTCCAGAGACCTGAAAGAGGCTGTAGAAACATTAATCAAGGTAAAGAACTGAGTAAAACAGCCCACAGTCAGGAGACCTGAAAGAGGCTGTAGAAACATTAATCAAGGTAAAGAACTGAGTAAAACAGCCCACAGTCAGGATATCTGAAAGAGGCTGTAGAAACATTAATCAAGGTAAAGAACTGAGTAAAACAGCCAACAGTCAGGAGACCTGAAAGAGGCTCTAGAAACATAAAGCAAGGTAAAGAACTGAGTAAAACAGCCCACAGTCAGGAGACCTGAAAGAGGCTGTAGAAACATTAATCAAGGTAAAGAACTGAGTAAAACAGCCAACAGTCAGGAGACCTGAAAGAGGCTCTAGAAACATAAAGCAAGGTAAAGAACTGAGTAAAACAGCCCACAGTCAGGAGACCTGAAAGAGGCTGTAGAAACATTAATCAAGGTAAAGAACTGAGTAAAACAGCCAACAGTCAGGAGACCTGAAAGAGGCTCTAGAAACATAAAGCAAGGTAAAGAACTGAGTAAAACAGCCAACAATCAGGAGACCTGAAAGAGGCTGTAGAAACATTAATCAAGGTAAAGAACTGAGTAAAACAGCCAACAGTCAGGAGACCTGAAAGAGGCTGTAGAAACATAAAGCAAGGTAAAGAACTGAGTAAAACAGCCCACAGTCAGGAGACCTGAAAGAGGCTGTAGAAACATTAATCAAGGTAAAGAACTGAGTAAAACAGCCCACAGTCAGGAGACCTGAAAGAGGCTGTAGAAACATTAATCAAGGTAAAGAACTGAGTAAAACAGCCCACAGTCAGGAGACCTGAAAGAGGCTGTAGAAACATAAAGCAAGGTAAAGAACTGAGTAAAACAGCCCACAGTCAGGAGACCTGAAAGAGGCTGTAGAAACATTAATCAAGGTAAAGAACTGAGTAAAACAGCCCACAGTCAGGAGACCTGAAAGAGGCTGTAGAAACATAAAGCAAGGTAAAGAACTGAGTAAAACAGCCCACAGTCAGGAGACCTGAAAGAGGCTGTAGAAACATTAATCAAGGTAATGGTAAACAGTGCAGGTGCAAGTGATCAGTAAACAGACAGACAATGATGATTCAGGTGCAATGATGTTTTATTTTGCAATCCAATTGCCTGATGGCGAAACAACAATAAACAATAACAATATTAACAGGCAATACAGCGGTATGTATTGCTCTGTTTTAATCCACACTTCTTTAGTGATAGAAAGGGCAGTGATGATTTAGTGTAACATAGCTCCACCCCCTTTCTAGATTGCTGACTTCCACCTAACCCTGGGAATGAATTATCAGGCCATCCAGTCCTGGCTACACCATTCCCTTTACACAGTGCCCTAGCAGGTTGGGAGGGAGGTCTAACACCAAGAATCATTCGATCTCTGTCACAGTTACATGGTGCAATATGCAAGCAAATGTTTAACAGTATATGAGGCACAAGTAACTCAGTTAAAACAAGCTAACCTTAACCCTAACCCTACCCAACATATAAAAATAGACTAGTAATTGTACTTTGAAGAGACTGGCTTGGCCATGTCCAGTCCTATCACTGGCATGTGATATTGCTTTGTTAGTGTGCTGGCTACTCTCCTATCCGGATATCCCTTCTTAGTTGCTGACATTTTTATTGATTGCATGTGGCTGTTGAGTTCTCCCATTAAACACGGTTTGTTGCTCAGAAATGTTTTAAGTGAACAGTTTACACTGCTATTTAAAGGGCAATAAATTAATGTTAACAAATGAGAAAAAACATGAGTGCTTAACAAACCATAAATTAAACTGCTGAGGTTTTTGTTTTACAAGATATAAAAGCAGTATTTGTGTAATTATGCTGACGTGTCTTCCAGCGTGGGTGCAAGCCATCGTGTTTGTGGCATGGAGGCATGCAGTGCAGTCTTATCGAAGAGTGTTGAAGGAATAGCCAGGAAACATTGTTGTTTTTCAGTCCCTTCTCTTTTGTTCTTGTCAGGCCTATGATGTTCAGTCCCGAGTACTGAGACGGCTCTCAGTAGATCAGCCCGAGAGGATGCCCTCCCAGAGAAAAGTGGCTTCTTTAATATGTTCCCAGATAGCCCAGCAGGAACTGGCTTTGAAGGAATATGAAATGGCTATCAAATATTACAAGGAGGCTCTGACGTACTCTGAAGATGACAGCAAAGTCAGTTTTAGATTTTTTAAATACCTACTGTGTATGAAAAGTCCTAATAAAACCATTCAGCCTTTTTTATGCATATTTATGTATCCAGTTCAAAAGTATAATATATATATATATATATATATATATATATATATATATATATATATATATATATATAGTATATTGTTGTATTTTATTTATATTTTACCATTCTAAACCCTTAGATAATGCTGGAGTTGGCTAATCTATACCTGGAGCAAGGAGATGTGGATTCTTGCCAGCACCAATGTGCAATGCTGCTCAAGAACGAAGATGACAATGAAGATGCTGCTATGGTACTTTTGCATACTGTTGCCAGCCAAGCCTCATTGCTCTGTGGTGAACAGCAGAGCAAGGGATCACTTTCATTACTTTGAAGACAAGGAGATTTCAAATAACCTTTTTCATATACAGGGTATTTTCTGAAGCAGGTGAAAGGGCATTTCTATTGAGAGGTGTAAAATGATGTTAGCATATATAAAACAAGCAACTACTCATAGCAACGGTCAAGCTGCTTTTTCCTGCAATTGTTTTATTCCTCTCAGAAAATGTGTCTTTTGTGTTTGCACTAGCTTCACAATAAAGCCCTCAATGTTCTGGCAGTAAATATGCATGAGGAATGTTGTCAACATCAAGGGTATGAATGTTTTAGAGTAAGATTGCACGTGCTTCTGATGATACACCTTATTGAGTAGATATAAGGAGTGTATCGATGCTTGTATATTTTCAGAGAAACACCTTTAAGAAATGTGAAGTTGTTAGGTATTAATTAAATGGAATAAAATGTGTTTATTTACTCAACACAAAACAATACGGTCCCTCCGTTTCCCTTTTCCCTTTCCCGTTTACACAATTATTGAGTAACAATCAATGACAATCTGACAGTTTTATTTAATATAGAACCTGCCATAACCAAATTAACTAAAACTCACTTATATTTTACAATTGTATCCTTTATCCTTTTGATATGAAATCCTTTGTTTTTTCACTTTCCTTAGTTTTCTTACAAATCTTGCAGTGAATTGTGGGATTGTAGTCCTGGGAAAGATGTTATCTCCAATTAAGAACTCAACAAAGAACTGCATATCCCAGTTTTCACATGTTCATGTTAGGGTAAGGAAAAGTCACATTGTTGCGGCGAATCAGTTGCATTTATTAGTTTTGCAGCATATTTTCATTGCCAGTTGTCAGCAGGGCCTCAGTATGGCAGTAAAAATGTCTGCACCCCAGATGAGAGGAAAATTCAATTCCAATCTGCTTTTAAAACACTCAATGCGGAAGTCAATTGTCATTGAGTGGTACTCAACTGTAAAGGTGAGGAAAGGGCAGCTTTGTTTGTTTTTTAAATCATCACATTCATTACTAGCTGTGTTGTGATTGATTTAATACCTGCAGACAGATACTTCTTAAAGGAAATTACTTGGAAACTACAAGTATCAGCTTACCCCGGGTAATTATTGAAACTTTGAACGATGTTCAGCCAGGGAAGTGCATTCACCTTTTTCCCTTGAGTGTGAACCCACAGAACATCAAAACTGAAGCGTTTCTGTTGAGGATCGTAATCCTTGAATGTGACTTCCCTTGTAGATGATGGCAGACCTCATGTTCAGAAGACAAGACTATGAAAAAGCAATACTTCATTACAGACAGCTGATGGGACGAGCATCAGGTAGAACAGCTAGCCCCTGGAATCATGCTGGCAAAGTCGTACAATTCTTAGTGTCTCCCATGGGACCACAAGGCACAACCTTGGGCCAGACACTTCATGATTGTATCTGGGTTTTTTTTGTTTTTTCTTACCTTAATAGGTAACTTTTTAGTCCTGGCCAAGCTAATTGATTTACTGAGGAGAACTGGTAAACTTGATGATGCACCAGCGTTTCTGGAAATGGCAGAAAAGACATCTACCAGGTCTACCCTTGAACCAGGCTACAATTACTGCTTAGGGCTATATTTGTGGTATGTACTACTTGAATACTCTCTTGAAAAAGTGAGGTCTTGAGCTTTTAGGATCTGGCTCATTGTATGTCACATGAATGCAGTTTATGCATCTAAATGAAAAAAAAACTGTGACATAATGTTACAGGTCAGCATACTTCTACAGAATAGAATTTATAGAATTAGAATTTAGAGAATGGAATGATTGTGTTTTACTCTTTGTTGATTGCACAGCACATTCTCTCACAGTTCACTCACAGTAAATATGTTGCAGCAGTTGGTAGATTCACACAATGAGATATGTGTCTAATATTGCTATGTGATGCTTTGCATAATAAAATGTTGTGTCACTGGTAAAACTGAAGAATAAACAAGGGTAAACAGAGAATGCTGCATGAATATTGATTTTAGCAAGAATGTTCAAGTGGGTTCATTACTGATGTCCTTACCAGTGAAATAAATCCTTCACTCTATCACCATAACTAGAAAAGAGAAACTAGTAGATGAAGGGTAGGAAACCCCTACATTAGATACATTAGTATAGAAATGAACTTTATCCTCAGTGAATCTAAGCATCCACTTAGCAATGCAGCATCCTTTGGAACAGTGTGGTCTTCACTGAATCTGTATATATATATATATATATATATATATATATATATATATATATATATATATATATATATATATATATATATATATATATATATATATATATATGTGTGTGTGTGTGTGTGTGTGTGTGTGTGTGATTTTATTCAGGTATATGGGACAACCAAATGAGGCACTGAGGCATTTGAATAAGGCCCGTAAAGACACCGAGTGGGGACAAGATGCTGTGTACAAAATGATCCAGATATGCCTGAATCCAGACAATGAGACCGTAGGAGGAGAAGTGTTTGTAAGCATTGACGAGGAAACCAGGTAACACCATCCAGGCATGGAGCAACATTAAGAAGTCTAATGGTACTGCACAATGCAAATTACACAGAAACACAGCTTATTAATACATGCATTGCTATTGTGCTGCGGGGCAGGTAACATGAGGTCAAAGTTTTGTTAGACAGACTCGGTGGATTGCCCAGATATATCTATTTAGTTACTGTTACACTCAGTCAACTACTAGAGACAGTTCATTACAACACACTGTATTATGAACCTCTAACAAAATCTGAAAAAGAAGGTTCAGCTACTAGAGAGAGTTCATTACAACACGCTGTATTATTAACCTATAAAAGGATCTGATAAAGAAGGTTCAGGTATTAGATTAAGATGCGTCTCTTTCCCACTGGATTAACAGCAACAGCAACGATCTCTTGAAAGAAAGACAAGAATCAGAGGAGATGGCAGTGAGGACAGCACTGAACTTACTGAAGGAGTATCACCCTCGCACGCTGCAGGGAGAGAAGCAAGTGCTTCTGCTTCAGAACTGCTGCTTGATGGCTACCAAAGACAAGATCAATGTTGAAAAGGCTCTCGTTGCATTCACTGAAATGGCTTCATCTGAGGTATGGATGTATTGGTTGTTTAATATTTAGCAAGAATCACTCCCCTAGCGCTTACTTATGGAAATACTCATAAAAGGAAGTTAGTATCTTTCATTCCCTACCTGCTCAATACAGGTAATGTCTGTAATCTTTATTTACTGTATTTTATAAGTTGTTCCTTTGAGTCCATGTGTTAACAGTGCTAAATACCTCTGTAAGTATTACAAATATCATACATGTGATTGATGCCAATAGTGTTTGAATGATTCCAGAAGGAGCATGTGTCGTCCCTCCTGGCTATGGCACAAGCCTTCATGATCCTGAAGCAGACTCCCAGGGCCAGAAACCAGCTGAAGAGAATCACAAAAGTGTCCTGGAATGCAGCCGAGGCTGAAGACCTGGAAAAGTGCTGGTTGCTGCTGGCTGACATTTATATACAGTCTGGCAAATATGACATAGCAACGGACTTACTGAAACGATGCCTACTGTACAACAAGGTGAGGCTGAGGCATGACTGCTGTGCTTTGGGTTGAAGGTCCTGTCACAGTCATTCAGCTTGATCTTGTGCTGTAGTTGTTTTGCTGGGATGTATATTGGAATACTTGATGCCTATATTTAAATGAATGTAAGGGCCCAGAAAAAAAGAGAAAAAAATCATTATGTAATGTTACCTTACTTAAGGTATTGTAAAATGAGTGCTAATCAGGGTCTTTAAAACCAAAGGACTGTCTGTGATGCTTATGCGCTGTAGCATCAATTACATATTTATGTTGTCCACAAGTATTAAACACTACTGCATTTAGAAACACTAGAAGAAGCATAATACATTAATGACAAATATTCATATGATAAAACACAGTGTGAAAGTGTGATAAAGCACAGTGAAAGCATGGTAGTTTGATAAAGCACAGTGAAAGCATGGTAAAGTGATAAAGCACAGTGAAAGCATGGTAAAGTGTGATAAAGCACAGTGAAAGCATGGTAAAGTGATAAAGCACAGTGAAAGCATGGGTCTGGTACGTGATCAGTGCCACAGTCGAAAGCATGGTAAAGTGATAAAGCACAGTGAAAGCATGGGAAAGTGATAAAGCACAGTGAAAGCATGGTCATTTGTGATAAAGTGTAGTGAAAGCATGGTAGTGTGATAAAGCACAGTGAAAGCATGGGAAAGTGATCGTGCACAGTGAAAGCATGGGGAAAGTGATAAAGCACAGTGAAAGCATATGGTCATTTGTGATAATTTCACATCACTTTCGTACAGTCTAGTGTGATAAAGCACAGTGAAAGCATGGGAAAGTGATAAAGCACAGTGAAAGCATGGTAGTGTGATAAAGCACAGTGAAAGCATGGTCATTTGTGATAAAGCGTAGTGAAAGCATGGTAGTGTGATAAAGCACAGTGAAAGCATGGTAAAGTGATAAAGCACAGTGAAAGCATGGTAAAGTGATAAAGCACAGTGAAAGCATGGTCATTTGTGATAAAGCGTAGTGAAAGCATGGTAGTGTGATAAAGCACAGTGAAAGCATGGGAAAGTGATAAAGCACAGTGAAAGCATGGTAAAGTGATAAAGCACAGTGAAAGCATGGTCATTTGTGATAAAGCGTAGGTAATCACTGTTAAAGTCCATAGAGGTATGGTGAAGCATATTGAAATACATGGCAAACCAGGGTTAACTATGGTATAACCATGGGAGAAAACTGCAAAAGCACATGGGAAAATACAATGGTGACCCTTTAAAAAGAAAAGCCCATTGTTTTGTACTATGGGAAAATGTGCTGCATGAACATGGTGAGTAATGCTCTGAGTTGCAGCTATCGTATCTAGCAATGAAACAAAACACTTTGCATTAGATGGCAGTGTTTGCACAGTTTGCAAGGGTTCTCTTCTCGTTTTCATTTGAAAGGTTTACCTGCTGGAGTTGGGGTATAATGTTAGAGGGAATTGGTTAAATCTATAATGTAGTGATTTAGCCTATTATAATAATGCGATGAATAACTACTTGCTTGCTTGTCTTTAATAATTCTTGACATTTTGTTGAATGGTAGGTTTCTGGGAGTTTGGGTCTAACTCTAAGATGTTGTTGTCTTTCTTTTCTGTCTTTCAGTCTTGCTGTAAAGCATTTGAATACCTGGGCTTCATTATGGAGAAGGAGCAGTCTTATAAGGACGCTGCAAGTCACTATGAAATGGCCTGGAAATACAGCAACAGGGCAAACCCAGCTATAGGTGAGTTCGTTATTATCATCCTTTTAGCTACTGCTTGACCCAGCACCACTGATAGAAACACAAAGGCAAGGGCTTGGGGCTTTGGACGGCATACAGTGCAGTATACTGAGTGTATGTTTAACATGACCTGACAGAAGCCAAAAATAATATAAACGTGTTAAAAAAACAAAAAACAAAAAGAATCCTGACTTGGTGTCTGTGTTTTGTAGCTACATCCTTGCTTTGGGTTTTGCCTCCCAAAAGCATTCACTAGAAGACCACAGCGCCCCCTGCTGTTGTTGTAATGTTTTTTCACGTTTTCTTCTGCCACCTAGAGGCCAGAATAATGAAGTAGAGCTGATTTAAAGTTTTTCAGAAAATGCACATTGCAGGATTAAGAACATGTGGATCCTACTGCAGTGATGTCATCCTATTGTGTGTGTGTGTGTGTTTATTCAGCAGCTTTCATTGTGTTTTACAGGTTACAAGCTTGCTTTTAATTATCTGAAGGATAAGAAATACACAGAGGCAATACATGTCTGTCACAAGGTATGCCATGTTTTAAGTATAAAGATCAGACTTAGCACAGCCTATGAGGTCATGAAATCCAATCCAATCAAATCAAAATGTTTAAACAGTATCTCAATGCACTGTACAAGAAAGTCACAATAAAATACATTTCTATAGAGAAACAAAGTAAAAGGAAAGCAAGATCAAAAATAAAAACAGTTTGGTATAATATAATCTTAAAAATAAATCAATATTCATTGCATTTATTATTTCTCTAGGTTTTGACTGACCACCCTGATTACCCAAAAATTCGAAAAGATATCCTGGAAAAGGCCCAGTTCTCTCTTAGGCCATGAGAGAAGGATGCATGTATATTGCCAACATAATAAAAATATTTGGGACAGAATCATTTCTCGACTTATTTTAAAATGTCTTTATTAAATATGTTGTTGTGTAACAATGGGATAACATTGTGTGTAATAAACATCTAGCGCTTTGCTGCCCAGTGTCCAGTCTATCTGACATTGAGACAATAGTCATTGAATAGGAATGGGAACATACCCAGGGCTGTGAAGGGTTAGGGTTACAATCAAACCAAAACGATTAGCAGTATTCCATGTTGTAAAAGAGCAATGTTAAATTCTTATTCTGCAGCTGCTTCACTATGCAGTTTGATATATGATGGATATAGCAGCGCGATTTAGCCCATATTGCCATGTTGCGTTGGTCTGTTTAACACTATTGTGCACCAAACTATTGATATTATTAAAAATCCAATGTAACCATGTCTCTGATTTGATTCTTCTGAGCCTGGCTCCTATGCTCCAGTGATATGAAGAATGAAGTATCTATCCCTGTCTTTTCACCCCAGTTTTGAATCTCTAAGTATGTTCCCACACTGCAGCAAATTCCTAAACAGCTCAGAAGAAGTGAAAGTCAGTGGCCGTCGACAGCCAAGCCAGTTGCCTCTTTCCACTCAGGGGCTCCCTCTCGAGTAGACGCAGGAGAACTACCAGCTCCTGGAGGAGTGCAGGAGTGTGCTTGCACTCACAGGGTCTGGACAGTAGGGTCCTCTGTAGAGCTACCAGCTCCTGGAGGAGTGCAGGAGTGTGCTTGAACTCACAGTGTCTGGACAGTAGGGCCCTCTGTAGAGCTACCAGCTCCTGGAGGAGTGCAGGAGTGTGCTGAGCTCACAGTGTCTGGACAGTAGGGTCCTCTGTAGAGCTACCAGCTCCTGGAGGAGTGCAGGAGTGTGCTTGAACTCACAGTGTGTGGACAGTAGGGTCCTCTGTAGAGCTACCAGCTCCTGGAGGAGTGCGGGAGTGTGCTTGAACTCACAGTGTCTGGACAGTAGGGTCCTCTGTAGAGCTACCAGCTCCTGGAGGAGTGCGGGAGTGTGCTTGAACTCACAGTGTCTGGACAGTAGGGTCCTGTGTAGAGCTACCAGCTCCTGGAGGAGTGCAGGAGTGTGCTTGAACTCACAGTGTCTGGACAGTAGGGTCCTGTGTAGAGCTACCAGCTCCTGGAGGAGTGCAGGAGTGTGCTTGCGCTCACAGTGTCTGGACAGTAGGGTCCTCTGTAGAGCTACCAGCTCCTGGAGGAGTGCAGGAGTGTGCTTGAGTTCACAGTGTCTGAACAGAGGTAGTGGAATACAGCAAGGTGTGGAGCAGTTCAGTGCAAGTACAAGATGATGCAAGTACTGCTACAATTGGGTACCATATAGTCCAGCATAGTCAAGACTTTGAACTTTGAACTACACAGTAAGTTAAACTGAGCAAATTAATTTGATTGAAACATGCAAAATTAAGTAAATATATTTTTCTTGTGTTGAATTGTACACTGTCACTGAAAAGATCCACCAGGAGGCGGAGTTGAGACGGCACTGAATTATTTTTTGTTTCTGTGAGTGCAAGATGCTGTTTCAGCAGAACGGAGAAAAAAATTATATATTTTCCAGTAGCATTTACAAACCGCTAAAAAGACATTATTTGAAGTGACAGAGCCGGGGTGAGTGAGTTAAAGTCAGTGATTTTTTCTTTCTGTTGGTATTTGTTTCTGTTCTCTTCCAGTTCATTTATCCGTTCTTCATCCTAATCGGCATGTCAACGTAATCCTTTTAGGATTTTTTTTGCTGGTAATTGGTCCCTCAGTTTTATAGTTACTGTACAAAATAATTCAGTGCCGTCTCAACTCCGCCTCCTGGTGGATCTTTTCAGCGACAGTGTACAATTCAACACAGGAAAAATATATTTACTTACTTTTGCATGTTTCAATCAAATTAATTTGCTCATCTTAACTTAATGTGTAGTTCAAAGTTCAAAGTCTAGACTATACTGTATTCTGTTCTGAATTTGTGATAATAATCAAATATAAACTGCTGGGATGATTCGGATAAAGGGTTATACACCAGAGCTGTTGCTGGGTTTGGGATATTTAGGGTTATGGTAAATGTTAGGGATTAGGGATTAGGGGTTAGGGTCTTTGTTAGGGTTAAGGATTAGGGGTTAGGGATTAAGGGTTAGGGATTAGGGGTTAGGGTCTTTGTTAGGGTTAGGGATTAGGGGTTATGGGTAGAGATTAGGGGTTAGGGTCTTTGTTAGGGTAAATGTTAGGGTTAAGGATTAGGGGTTAAGGATTAGGGGTTGGGGTCTTTGTTAAGAATAGGGTTAGGGGGATTAGATTTAGCGTTTATATAGATAAGAGGGAAATTGTAATGAAGGTTGGTTAAATCTAACCATTAAAAGGATCAAATATTTGAAAAGTACCACTATGAGCGACACCTCTCTGCTAAACTCTTTCTAACACTGGTAACTGAAGTGCTGAGTGAGTGGAACTGGAGCAAGTATAACCACATAGCTGCTAACTTTGAAGTATGTTGCTGTTTAAAATAGTCACATGTGATATATTTTGTATATTGTTCTTCCTTGTGGGTAAACAGCCACATCACTGCCAGAACACTAAGGGAGAATTACACTACAAAATAGATCCAGGTTCATTCAATTACTCTGGCACATGTCTATTTATTACCATTTCATTTCACCTGCATCATTGTTCAATACAGGTTTCTTTGCAATTCTCTTATGAATATGATGACGCCTACTTCTATCACTCCTGTGGAGGCACCATTATTCACTTAACATGGGTCATGACAGCAGCCCACTGTGTTGATAGGTAAGAGAACAAAACATCATTTACAGGTAAAACTATATAGAAAGACCCTGATGCCCTGGGCCCCCTTTGCAGCTGCCTCTCCCGTACAGGGGCTGACTGCTCCTGTGTGCTTCCACAGGACTCACACATCCCAGAGACAGGAGCCCCTTTCAGGACACTTTGCATATCAGTAGTAGTATTTTTAGTAGCAGCAGTGGTGGTAAGTGTGATGTTGTGGTGAACTAGGGAGAACACTCCTTTCAGTCACTGCTATATTATCAGAACTTTATCCTCCATCAGAGTACAGTACTGGCTGTTCAGGAAGCTGGGCACCTCTCTGATTGCTTCACATCTCAAGTACTTATTTTTGATTGCTTCACATATCAAACACTTCTTTGAGGTGGCAGAGATGTGTTTTTCATTGTGTTTTACAAAGAGTTGAAGAAGTGAGAGATATGTTTTTCATTGTGTTTTCACAAAGAGTTGAAGAGGTGGGAGATATGTGTTTTTCCTTGTGTTTTCACAAAGAGTTGAAGAGGTGGGAGAGATGTGTTTTTCATTGTGTTTTCACAAAGAGTTGAAGAGGTGGGAGTGATGTGTTTTTCATTGTGTTTTCACAAAGAGTTGAAGAGGTGGGAGATATGTGTTTTTCATTGTGTTTTCGCAAAGAGTTGAAGAGGTGGGAGATATGTGTTTTTCATTGTGTTTTCACAAAGAGTTGAAGAGGTGGGAGATATGTGTTTTTCATTGTGTTTTCGCAAAGAGTTGAAGAGGTGGGAGAGATGTGTTTTTCATTGTGTTTTCACAAAGAGTTGAAGAGGTGGGAGAGATGTGTTTTTCATTGTGTTTTCACAAAGAGTTGAAGAGGTGAGAGATGTGTTTTTCATTGTGTTTTCACAAAGAGTTGAAGAGGTGGGAGATATGTGTTTTTCATTGTGTTTTCACAAAGAGTTGAAGAGGTGGGAGATGTGTTTTTCATTGTGTTTTCACAAAGAGTTGAAGAGGTGGGAGATATGTGTTTTTCATTGTGTTTTCGCAAAGAGTTGAAGTAGTGAGAGATATGTTTTTCATTGTGTTTTCACAAAGAGTTGAAGAGGTGGGAGATATGTGTTTTTCATTGTGTTTTCGCAAAGAGTTGAAGAGGTGGGAGAGATGTGTTTTTCATTGTGTTTTCGCAAAGAGTTGAAGAAGTGAGAGATATGTGTTTTTCATTGTGTTTTCACAAAGAGTTGAAGAGGTCAGAGATGTGTTTTTCATTGTGTTTTCACAAAGAGTTGAAGAGGTGGGAGATATGTGTTTTTCATTGTGTTTTCGCAAAGAGTTGAAGAGATGGGAGATATGTGTTTTTTATTGTGTTTTCACAAAGAGTTGAAGAGGTGAGAGATGTGTTTTTCGTTTTGTTTTCTTTACAGCTCTCAAGAGAAAGTTTACCGTGTAGCTTTGGGGGATCACAACCTTTTT